>NW_015161404.1:987620-1059298 GCF_001447785.1 Gekko japonicus
ACATACATATTGGCTGAGTTCAGACTGGCAGTTTGAAGCAGGAGGGAGTCATGGCAAAAAAGACCTGGAACAAACTGTTCCGGGTTTTCCCGGTCACACTGCACCAACTGATGCGGGAGCATACCGGGGAGAAGGCACAAGGAAGCGTTCACACTGTTGGCCCGGAGGTGCAGCTGTAAGCGGCTTTTTCTGGTAATCCGGTTATGTGCGCTCATGCGCATAAGCACTCATGCACAAAAGCACATCCCTACCGGAAAGTGGTTTCCCTACCAGAAAGTGCGGAAAGCACATCCCTACCGGAAATCGCACTTTCCAGGTTTGATACCACTTTCACCCGGTATCTTTTAAACTCGGGAGGGAAGCATTACAAGACGGGTTGAGTAAGGCTGGGGAATGCCTGACAGATGTGCCTGTGTGAACGGCCCCTTTAATCCGTTTGTGAAACATTTCTGGCTTGTGCCTATATCGGGGAAAACTGCCAGTCTGAACTCGGCTATTGTTGCTTTAACAATTTTCAGCATAACACATACAGTATGCCTGTTTCCCCAGTGATGAAATTAAAAGGGATATATTCAGGGATGTAAGTACCAATTTAAGCTGAGCAGATGTTATAGTTTACCTAATTTCCACCTAATTCCCAGAATTCCAGCAAGCTCCTCATTGAAAAGACACTCTGTTTTGGTGTCAGTGATCATTTGCTGTGAGAATGGAAGAGGGTGCTTGAATTAAGTCTCTGGTGGGAGAGGGTGGAAATCTACCAGCCTAGCAGTGGGTGTGTGCACAGCTTTCTGTTATACTAACGTATCTCTGGATCAAGGCTAGTGCTGCAAATGGAACTGCAACAGCTGGATATGGATGAGATTTTTTTTGGTAGTAATTGCAGAGAGGAAACAATGGATGTTGCATATGCTGACTAGGAAGGCCAGAGAAGATGTGTTAGTCCTTGCAGCAGTAGTGGAATGCTACAGAGGAATCTCTTTAAGAGTTTGTGCATACTGTAGTATACCACTGTTCTGTTTTATGTTGTTTTGGTGTGCATTTCTTCTAGTGCATTTGCCCTATGTCATCTGCACCTTCCTATTTTTCCATACTGAAAGTCCATTTTCATTCCTCCCTTGTGATTTTGTCAGTGTGCTTGGAGTTTTTCAGGTTTGCATAAAAGTTATTTACCTGCTGGTCAAATTTAAAAATCTTTGTGGCAAGAATTAAGCTGTTGTATACTTATGGAATAGCAAGAAGCATGCAAGAGAAAATGTCAAGTACAGCAAGACTTGGCCTCTTTCTCTTGTACATGGAGACAGTTCTCCTGATTAATGAAAAAGCACCAGCAGCTACTGAGTTTCGTGGTTGTTGGCCCTATTGCCAGCATTGTCCACATTGCCTTTTCTCATCTGATCTGGTAGGACACTGAATTCCTTGGACACCCCTCCCGGGGAGTTTACTTGCCTCTCTAGCATCATGTTTAAACCAAACCTTCAAGGGAGTTGGTAAAGTGTCAAATGTTCTTTACAGGACTTTTTTTGTAGAAAAAGCCCAGCAGGAACTCATTAGCATAATAGGCCACACCCAACGGCAGAAACTCATTAGTATATTAGGTCAGCTGCAGGGAGCCTGAGCAAGCTGGCCCTTGGACAGGCCAGGGAAGGCACGGGGAGGCATTTAAATGCCTCCCCCATCCTTCCAAGGTCCCCTGTGGCCCGCCTGCCTTGGAGTCGCTGGGGAAGGGGCCGCTCTTCAGGCCTTCCTGGAGAGAGCCAGTTTGGCGTAGTGCTTAAGTGCGTGGACTCTAATCTGGGAGAACCGGGTTTGATTCCCCACTCCACCACTTGCACCTGGCTGGATGGCCTTGGGCAAGCCGTAGCTCTGATAAGAGCTGTTCTTGAAAAAAGAGCAGTTTCTGTCAGAGCTCTCTCAGCCCCACCTACCTCACAGGGTGTCTGTTGTGGGGAGGGGAAAGGAAAGGAGTTTGTAAGCTTCTCTGAGACACCTTTGGGTAGTGAAGGGCAGGGTATAAATCCAATCTCCTCCTCCTCCTCCTCTTCTTCTTCTTGTTGTTCTTCTTCTTCTTCTTCACTCTGTAGCCACGCACGCAGAGGTTTTAGCTGTAGTGGGCGTGGCCAACTCTGAAGCCAGTCGGAATTCCGTTCCTGTGAGTTCTTGCCCCAAAATAGCCCTGGTTCTTTATAATTTGAACACTTTTCTGAGGTAATCTTCAGGTCTGGCGAAACAGTCTGTTACTGATTGCGGGTGAAATGGTAGTGGTGGGTATAAGTCTGTACTTCTGTATACCCAAGAAGCAATTAGTAAGAGGTTAGTTTTCTAATGGATATTATTTTAATCATGTATTTTCTTGCATATAACAACACTCAGATGCTGAAGAGGGTGTTAAAATGTTGGTGTTCTGCTCTGTTGGTTGTATGTTTTATCTCTGACCGGAAGCATGGGACACAGAGAAAGAGGCCAAAAGGTTATTCAAGGCAGCAGTTGGGATGTGCCACCTGTGACGACTCCACTGATTCCATACTCTGTCATTTTAGGTAGCGGCAACTAGCCGCACAGATCTCATATTGGAGTCCAAAGTGTCCAGTCCTTGAAAAATCTTCTGTCTGAAATAAATATAAATGAGACCATATGATTTCTGTTCATAAAATAACTAAAACAGTACTGCAAGATTTTAATCCTAAATCTGCCTTTAGTATTCAGACATATTTTGCATGCATGATGTTTCATACTGGTGGAGACTGGAGTCATGCTGCTGCGCAGAGAATCTAACAATGTACAGACGCGTTGATAACAGGTGTACTGAGAATCAATCAGTCTGTTCCAAAAGCACACATGATACATCCTTCCTGGCCTGCTCCATTTTAGAATGCAAGTGGCATTACAGGTTTGAAACTTCTGCTGTGGCAACAGTTCTTTGCACACAGAAGACCAGCAAACTAAACTACAAACCTTGATAACAGGTATACCCAGAACAGAGAATTCTGATACGGTGGGTGGAAAGTCCCATCAAGTCGCATCCAACTTACTGTGACCCTGTGGGGCTTGCCAGTGCCTACCTCGCATAGTACTACTGGCAAGTAGGGAGCTGCGGTGGCTCAAGTGGTTAAGACGCTGAACTGCAGGCTGTGGAAGGTCGGTAGGTGAGCAGTTCGAGACCTGGGTGCCGCATGACGGAGTGAGCTCCTGTCTCTAGTTCCAGCTCCTGCCAACCTAGCAGTAAGAAATTGCAAGTAGATAAACAGGTACCACTTCAGTGGGAAGGTAACAGCATTCCGTGCACCTTGGTGTTTAGTCATGCCGGCCACATGACCACGGAAACAGCTTCAGACAGCTCTTCGGCTTTGAAATGGAGATGAGCACCGCAACCCTAGAGTCAGATTCGACTGGCTTTCGAGCAAGGGAACTTTTACCTTTACCTTTACCTCGCATAGTGACCCTGGATTTCCTTGGTGGGTTTCCATCCAAATACTAGTCAGGGCCAACCCTACTTAGTTTCCAAGCGATTATGAGATCTGGTTAGCCTGGGCTATCCCGGTCAGGGCATGAGAAAGAGGACTCAGTGGTTCATTCTCCCTCCTATGTTCCCCGAGTGGCACAATCTTTAGAGGAATTTACCCAAAGCTTCCCCCAAATATGTAGATCAGATATCACAGAGGTTCAGAAAGTATGCTAAGCAGAGACCTGCATTACTGAAGCCAGAGATCATTTGGCTTCTGTTGCAGATATGCATTTATAGTAGATTTTAAAATCTGTAATAACTGCAGTCTTCATGGACCAGTGACACATAAGCTATATGTACTTTTCTTTCTTATACCTTTGCTAGTTTAGTGTGGATTTGGGCTGAATTGGAAGTGGGTAGCATTCACATTGACATGTGTCTGATGTTCTTGTGTCTCCCTGACCACACACAGTAACAGGGCAACTTTGCTCTTTTGTTCCCAGGGTTGAGCCCTCTAAAGAAAGTGCATTTTAAATATTTTGAAACAAAAATTATTTGAAAGAATTTGGAAAAAAATAGACCTGTGCCCCAGTTCCTAACATGAAATGTTATGAAAAATAAATTGAATGAAAATGGCAAAAATAACACAAGTTTTTAAATATTCATATATTTCATATTAATGTTTTGATTGCTATAAGTATATGCCAAGCTTTTGATTCACATGACTTATTCATCAGGAAGAATTAAAAGTATCTAAATCTTATGCTTGTATAAAGCTAAGCTAGTTAATCAAGAGTATGTGTACATATGCTAGTGCAATAAAGAGCAATCACTTTGTCCAATTTTAAATCTCTGTATTTGTAGGAGAATAGGATGAAGTTATTCTGGTCTGCTCACTTTAGATGGGAAAGTATAACATAGTTTCCGATAGATCTTTATAGCAGGACTACCATGCAGCTTTGAGATTACCCTGTACAGATTTGGCTTTCTAAAGTATGTTGCATAGTGGAATGGTTTGCATCTGTGTGTGGCTCCCAACAGTAAAGGTATTCTTTAGAATGCGTATTGTTCTGAGTTACACAAAGCATCCACTAGGGGGTGCCTGTGATTTTAGCAGGATGTTACACACTGCTAACTTTTGAAATGTTACATTTGTTCATTCTTTTAGTCATTGCGGTTTAACGTCCTACTCACAAATAGTCGAATACCTTGATCTACATGGAACGTGCTGCATATAAAAATAACAGATGGATGTAGCTCAAAATAGGGATTATATGGTAGAAGGGAGATGGCCAGAACTGTTCATCTTTTCTAGGCTAGACATGACCCAGTACATTTTTATTTTAATTCTTGAAAGTCAGATATTCCTCCTTGATTTGCCCCCTTTAATCTAAAGTGAAATAACCTGTCCTAATAATGATGAATAGCATCTTCTCACAAATGTCTCAAAGAGGTAGAAGGCAGTGGTATTTCAGAAATAAATGGTGGCATGATCATTTGTATGCCGTGAGCTAATCTATCTGACAGGTGTGCTGGACAAAGAAAGTGGTAGGTGTACATGTGTCATGAAGTATATATCTTATATACTATCTATTGACTGTCTTTGGAACTATTCAACTATTTTGTAACAGCAAAGTGCCATTTGATAGTCCATAGCATGCAAGCAATAGACACACAATTCTGTGACATCAGAGCAGCTACACGAATAGCTGCCTGAGGGGCTACAGAGAATTAAAGCCGCAGTTAAGCAGAACAGAATTGAAACCATATTTTTTGCTTCATTTCTGTTTTTTTGCTATTGAAAATCACTTTTGTTTGCAGTACTGAGGACAGCTACTTGGAAGTAAGTTCCATGGATATTAATGGCAATTAATGCCAAATAAATGTTTTCAGTGTCAATCAGTTTCTTTCTTTTCTGATTCATTAAACGATATTACAGTAAACAATAAATACTGCTGTAACAAACACTTCAATGAGGATGTTTTCTAAAATTACAGTCTTCAGTTCTAAAATAATATGTGTGTGCATATACACACACTTGTGTATACTATAGTTACAAGGTTATTATTTGGAAAATCATATTATTTACATGGCTGAAATCAAGTCCTGTGTGCAGATGGTTTACAATAGTGCTATTGTTTCTGAAACCAGAAACAATAATCTGCAATTATTAAATCGGGGATCTGGAAAACTAAGCAAATATACTTCTTACTGCACTATGATTTTAGCAAGATCTCATGTTATAAAGCTAATATTAAAAACTGAATGAAAGTTTATATATTTCATTATTTTTTATGAAAACATTGGACAAAATCTGAGCATTTGCATTTAGGAAGCTTGGGGAATCTTTATAATATGGCAATAAATCTGGAGCAATACTAAGTAATTTCTGGAAAAAGAGAATTCAGAGTGACTATAACACATCAAAAGATCTGCATTTGGATATGGAATATTGGAAAATAAGAATCCCCCCCTAAAATACAGTATTAGTGATGTCTGAAACCAATTGTAATTATATTTCATAACAAATAAAATGGAGGCATTTTAAACATGTATTGATATGTGTCCTATTGTATTATAGAGTAATGCAATTTTGTTCCCTGCTACTGTATAGCTTGAGATTTCACAGTAATGTTAAAAAATAATTTTGTTTCAAAAAAATTATCCAGGGTATATTTCTGGGAAAGTGGTATATCTTACAATGGAAGGACAGATCTGTTTAGGACATTTTAAAAGATTTAAATATCATTTTGTTTGTTAACCCCTTGCGCACTACTTGTAAATAAAGAATAAGAAGCTAAGCAAGATTTTGACGCAGTAAAAAATACTATTTCATCCACGTGCAGCAGGTGTTTCTGCTTTAGTTTGTTTGCTAAATATTCAGAATAATACCTTAATAGCAGGTGAGGAGGACATTAAAACTATCTTAAAGGTTACAATAATACACCACATAATTTGGTAGTGTGCATACTTGCATTACAATTTTATTTTGTTTTTGATTCATAAAAAATAGGGGAATTGACTCTCTGGTTATTTTGGGCAAATCCTTGGTTACTTCACCCTGTTCTGTAAATATTCGGGGTGACTAATAGGTGGTTCTACATGTGTTTTGTGAATACCATGTTTTGTATATTTGATACCTATTCTGGATTGGTTAAAATTAAATAAAGGAAATCAAGGACATACAAATGGACATAAAATTACATGATACGGCTACAGATTGTGCATGTGCTTCGAGCAAGAGAAAGCGAGTTTATATATTTGTGGAACCACTGAACCATTCCCCTTTGACAGTCTTGTTACATGCAGAGATAGCTGGGCACTTAATGCTGTGTATGGAGTAATGACAGGATTGGGTTTGCATCCATATGGGAGGGTGGTGGTGGTTGGAAATCAATTGATTAAAATGCTGGGCCTAATTGCTTTAAATGAATTTTATATATAATTTTATAACGTGTATGTGTGTAACAGAAAAGTGTACATGGTGTTTTAACGTTGTACATGGTGCCTGACAATAATCTGTTTGATGGAGTAAATGTATGGGAGCTGAAAGTGCTAATGCATTTCCCTAGATCAGTACCACTAAGAGCCACCAGACAAAGATTCTCTCCAACCCCTGTGCACTTCGTACCACTCAGTCCCAAAGCCAAACATTGCATGAAGCCTTATTATATTACTTACCTCATGGCAGACTTGCCAGTCCCAGGCCAGGAAATTCCTGAAGATTTGGGGCTGGTGCCTGGGGAGGGCAGGAAGGGAGGGTGGGAGATCAGTGGAGAGGTGGAAGTAAAATGTTGCAGTATGTAGAAAAAGCCCAGCAGGAACTCATTAGCATAATAGGCCACACCCAACAGCAGGAACACATTAGCATATTGGGCCACACCCCTGACAGCACAGCTCAATAGCATATTAGGCCACACCCCCACGTTACCAGAAGTGTGGTTATCCAGCCACACCCACCTTTTGCTTATTATTCTGTTTACCTTGTTTGTTGTCAAAACCCAGGGCCTTTTTTTGTAGCAGGAACTCCTTTGCATGTTAGGCCACACACCCCTAATGTAGCCAATCCTAATGAGTTTCTGCTGTTGGCTGTGGCCTATTAGGATAATGAGTTCCTGCTGGGCGTGGCCAACTTGGGAGCCAGATGGAACTCCGTTCCTGTGCCTAAAAATAGCCCTGGGTGGGATCATCCTTTTAAATGTTGTAGGATTGGAGATACATTAGTGAAAGAGAATGTTTTCATTCAAGATAACTGTATTGCAGCAGTGTGAGAAAGTTATAAAAAGAAGGTTTTAAAGAAGAAATTTACCATGAAGCAGCCTCTAATAAAACAAGGGGTGGATAGGATGCTTTAAAAGTTCCTTCCTTAACAGGAATTCCCTAACTGGGCCTCTGGAATTTTGTCCCCTGTTCTTGATAGCCATGCTCTGGATCTTGGTGCATCTGTGCAAGGTTGCTAGTACCAGTAAGTTGTACTACAGCAAACCTTATGCAAATGCTGTAAAGGGAAAATAGAATAGTTTTCAGTCAGCATGAGGCCAGTATACCAAGAATTAGCATAGCTTAATGTTTCTCAAGACTAAGATATGGGTGCCAATAGAACCCTCTCTGTGCTTTCCACAACTTCCACCATTTCATCTGCTCTAGGGGAAAAAAGCCTGAAAAAGGGTGTTTAAAAGGTATTTCCTGTTTTGTTTCCAGTTTTCATCAGCTGAAATGTAGCATGAAATGCTGGAGCTATCAGCCAGTCAATAAAACATATGAAGACCCGCACACTTTTTTCATCCTCAGAAACAATATGAAAACAATTCAGTTCCAAGACTTGTGAGGCAAAAATATTCTTTATATGTGGTAGTGTTTCCACCTCTTTACAAGAATTGACTGTTTGAGGATGATTCCTAGCTCTGCTTTGGACAAATGTGACCCCAACCCTCTGGGGGAAACAAGAGGGCCAGCTGCAGGGTGGAGATAAAATTCGAAGCCAGCTATATGATGCATTGTCTTTTACGATGGAAGAGTTTGGGAAGAGAATCCCTAATCATGTAGTATGGATGTAACTCCATCCCTGTGTTGATCAGCACCTGCAAATTGATTGCATGACCCTTAATTCTGATAATTTAACTTCCATTTGTAATATTCACTTCAAGCTTAGATTGGGCTGCTTGCTGGTAAACAAGTTTTCTCAGTTGTGAACCATTTTAATAACCTGGTATCTGTGAGAGAGGGTGAATCAATAGATTCTATCTCTATCATGGTAGCCTCTCTAGACCTTGTCTTTTAAAGAACACCCCTAATGTCTCAATCACACATTAATGCTGACGTTTTACTTGTCATTATATGTTAGAACATACCATTTCTCTCTCTACTAAACCATATAAGAAGATCCTCAGTTGTACTGTGCATAATCATCTCAGAGAAAGAGAATTTACCGGACAAGAAAGATATGCTGGATCACCTGATGGCTTTTGTTTATAGATAAAATCAGCTGTGTGATGTAGGTAAAACTTTCATATCAGGGCCAAGGTACTGGGGAAGGATTTTTAACTCTTTCTTTGCTGTAATTTTCCTGATGCAAATCATTTGCTCCTGGAGCTTCTGTTTGAACTAGGGTACATATACAGCTACCAAGTACAGATTCCCACACAGGGAAAACATACAGGTAATATACAATCCCTCACAGTTGCTTTTAGTTTAAAACAAATCTTGCAAGAAGATTGGATCAAAGACACTCTTGGTCTTGTCCTCTTTGGCTCCTATAGGGGTACTTTTTCTGAAGTCAAATAGGCAAGCTATAGAGTGTGGCTGGCTGTATAGTTCATGGCCTGCCATTAAATGACCAGCACTATAATTCTAGGAAATAAAGGCATGTATTCTTCCTTGTATTCATGACCCCATGTTCTTTAGAATGGCCAGTGATCTCTGCTGATTCTCCCCACTCCTGCTGCAGCTTCCCAAGGACCCCCCCCCCCATTGTGTTCCTGAGGTGGCTACTCTGGAAGAGCCTAGGAGGCAAAGTGTTCAGTGGGAGGAAAATGGGCCAGTTGAGATGAAGCAGCAGATGGATTGGACTGTGTATTCAGAAATAATCATCCCTGTGCAGGATGCAGGACTTCATACTTGACTCTTTTGGGGAACCACAACTTGTTGGCCACTCATGCATACATAGATAGCCCCCTCCCTTCAGGAGGCTTTTTCTGGGAATTGTTCACCTATGGCTCTCACCCCCACTTCCAGAGCATGTGCTGTATGAATCATATTGTACTGAAACTGAGCTTCCCATCTACCATCAGTGCTGGATTTGGACTCAGCCTGGGGAGTTTGCTGAATACAAATATTGCACTGGGCTTGAAACACTTCATTGTCACAATACCAAGCATCCTATTCTTATTGTTGCCTGACTTTTTTTTTTTAAATGGGCATGTATGAGTGTATGTTGGAAATATGCAATGGAAACTAACTGTTCCATTTGGGTGTGTATTTTAAAAAAAACCCCTTATCCTATAATTACCTTTTAACAGAATGTTCTTTTTACTACACTGGACTGCCAATATGCCTGCAGCTCAGCAAATGTAGCAATCATTAGGGGTGATTTAAATGAAACATCTTGGTCCAGCAATGGCTCAGCTTTTGTGCTTACAGAGCACATAATGAGTTGCCTTCCATGCCCTCTTCTGCCCTGTGCCACATCCAACATGTGATGTGCTAGCAGAGAAAACAATAGTTTCAAGACTGACATTCTTTCTCGAGGGAAGCCAGTCTGTTGCACTTTTCTTGTGTTAATTTAAACATAGAGATGACTTCCTCACATGCATCAGTCCTGTTGTCAATTCTATACAAGGAAGGGAAATTGTGGCTCTCGGCCAGAATAGGAAGAGTGAAAAAGGATTGAGCCGAGGGCAAACAAGAAAGGACTTCTTTTTGCAAGCAATTAAGATAGTATATTTATGGTGATATCTTTTTTCATCCCTTCCACCCTGCCAGTTTGGTGTAGTGGTTATGTGTGTGGACTCTAATCTTGGAGAACCAGGTTTGATTCCCCATTCCTCCAGTTGCACCTGGCTGGATGACCTTGGGCAAGCCATAGGTCTATCAGAGCTGTTCTTGAAAATGCAGTTATTGAAAAAGCTCTCTCAGCCCCACCTACCTCACAGGGTGTCTGTTGTGGGGAGGGGAAGGGAAAGGAATTTATAAGCCACTCTGAGACCGATTTTTGAGGATCACGAAACCGCGGGGAAAATCGGGCGAAGCCGTGGGTCAAAATGTGGCTGCGCGGCTTCGAGTGGGAAATTGACCAATAGAAGCAGGGCAAAGGGAGGCGTGACCATGGCGCAGCTCTTGTGTGAAATTGGTCTGAGTGAAGGGCAATCCAATCTCTTTTCTTCTTTTTCTTTCAGGACATCTTTACCAGAGGGCTCCTACTCCTAAGTGCTTTTGTTCATTGATTTTTGTCTTGGTACCCAAACTCTCAGAAGGACTAAAGGCAGAGTTCCAGAGACAGAATTACCCATGGCAGCCAATCTGGGAAAGCCTCCAATGTAGCCACAAAAAGTATCAGATTTTCTAAAAGTTATTGGCAACACACAAGGAGGCAGAGAGGGCCTTTTTTGTTAATTAAAATTGTGTTTATACACAATTTAGATATATTACTCACAAAAAGATTATGCAGACACCCAAACCAAACATGACAATCCACAAATAAAGAAACAAATCAGGTCATGAGGGATGATATGCAGGTAGGTAACTTCAATAAGATTGCCCTTTGGCAAGACACCCTGGCCCTGGAAGCCAATTTACAAGGACAGTCAGATGCATCAGGGAATGATGGTTTTGGGGTTACTTCCAGGACCGGTGGTGTGCCAAGCCTTTGCCCCCCCTCCACTGGGCTGATCAAGGAGTAATAAAGGATCTCACATTCCTAGCTTTCCCCCCTCTCTGTGGTGGCCATACATTTGTGGAAGACTGAATTTGAGTACAGAAAGGTTCACTTCTGACGAGACAGCCAAGCTGTGGTGAGGGTAGTTAACTGTCAGACATCAAAATCAGGTGGAGTCATGCATCTCGTGAGGTTTTTTGTGCTGCTTTTCTAGTCCACTAACATTTCATTTTCTGCCAGCCATGTCGTGGGTGTGGACAATGGCATAGCAGATGTCTTGTCTTGCTTTCAGCAAAGGAGGTTATGCTCTTTGGCACTTGGCTGCTGCCTGAACCCAGACCCCTTTCTGGATGACCTCTGGGCTCGTGGGACTGGACCATAACACAGGGAGGAAGAGGAGGAGGAGGAGATTGGATTTATACCTCACCTGAAGAAGAAGAGATTGGATTTATACCCCGCCCTTCACTTGGAGTCTCAGAGCGGCTTACAAACTCCTTTCCCTTCCCCTCCCCACAACAGACACCCTGTGAGGTAGGTGGGGCTGACAGAGCTCTGACAGAAACTGCTCTTTTTCAAGAAAAGCTGTGCCAGAACTATGGTTTGCCCAAGGTCATCCAGCAGGTGCAAGTGGAGGAGTGGGGAATCAAACCCGGTTCTCCCAAATTAGAGTCTCAGAACAGTTTATAATCTCCTTACCCTTCCCATCCCTGCAACAGACGCCCTGTGAGGTAGGTGGGTCTGAGAGTGCTCTCTGAAGAACTGTCCTTGAGAGAACAGCTCAGAAAGAACTTATGACTGACCCAAGGTCACACCAGCAGCTGCATGTGGAGAAGTGGGGAATCAAACCTGGCTCTCCCAGATTAGAGTCCGTGATCCTAACCACTACACCAAACTGGAGTGCTGCAATCGGTGTCACCTTCAACTCTGAAATCCTACAGATCAGTGTTTGAGTTGTTCCACCTATTTTTGTCATCTCAAAGCTTCATGGGATTCTGGCCCATCCCTGAGATGTTTGTGGACCCATATCTTGTGCTCCTTATGGGACACCAATTCCCCCCCTCTGGAGTCAGGAGAATTCTGCCCCCCCAACAAGGTGCTGGTTCTCAGCACTGGTGAGTACCACTACAAACCATGTCAATATTCTGGGTCCTTCCTAACACACCTTCAACAACAGCATGTACTAAACTTATGAATTCTACTCAGTTTTGGCAGAGTTAGATACTATTAACATAATTTATATTGGGACTTATTAAACATACTAAGAAATTGTCGGTTAACTGTAATGTTCTCCAAACTGACTGGTCTTGATTAGCTCACACAGTAAGCAACTGGCCTCATTTGGATGTTCATATTACACACTCACTCTGGCCAGGTCTTTTACTCTTCTGATAGGATCTCATCATTTCTGCTCCGTGTAAGAGTCTCTTGTATTGACTGGCCTTTGACTTCACTGTGTAAACATATTTTGCCTGTGCTTCTGCTTCTTTTACGCATGATACATTTTTTTTTGCCCACTGTGGTTAACTCAAGGACGGACACATTGATTGTTGCATAAGCTTTGTGGGCCAGAGCCCACTGTGTTAGACACATGAAGGATACCAAGCAACCATATGGATTAAATTGAACATGATGAAGAACTCCGGTGGGGAAATGCCTGAACGAAAGCTCTTATAATACTTATCCCAGATGCACATTTATTTTAATAGAATAATCTCTCATAATACCGTAGTCCTTTCCTGTCAGAGAACAAACCCTTTCATACAATTCAAATACTTTGATACTCTCGTACCATGAATTTACTTGTTTTCTATGAAATAAGTACAAGGAGTTCACAGAAATAGATCTTTCCTATCTTCCTAGTTTTTTTCTCTTGCACTTGGCAGAAGCTCGATAATTTTATTCCATTTTCACTCCTTACTACAGCCTGTACCATACCATGTGGAAATTTGTACACAAGAGTACCCTATTGTAGAATGCTCCTGTAGGAAGGAAAAGGTAGGGAAGATCCATTCCCTTCACCTCTTTGTGTTGGCATTTCATAGGATCCAACCTGTCATATCTGAGCAGATTAATAAACGAACCAAATCAATATTGCTTCTTTTGTAACTTTGTGGTCTTTTTCCATCTCATATGATTGAAACTGTTGTTCTCTCATCAGAAAAGGAACCAAGTTAATACGTAATAATACGTAATAATATTTATCAGTAAGATACTCCTTCCATAAAAGGAACCAAGTTAATATGTAATAAAGCTTAGTAATAATATTTATCAGTAAGATACTCCTTCAGTGTAACACCAGGCCATTCCTTGTGCTGGGATACAGCCTCAGTTTCATGGCTGGAGGTAGGGCTTGCTATATATGCACACACGTACGCGCCCTGCCCCTTGTTCCTCTCATGTAAAAGTTCCTCATCAGGCAGTGAATAAAAAAGCAACACACTTATTTTGTCTCTTTAGAGGCAAAAAAAGAAAAGAAAAAAGAGGAGCCGCATTGCTGTGGATTCCAGAAACAATGGTTGGCTTCCAGGCTTATCCAGCATTTGTGGAATCACAGTTGGTCATCATCTGCTGGTTGTTGCTAGAAACAAAATAAATCACTGGATAGAGCTTTGTCTGGAAAGGCAACATTATGAAGATTTCTTGTGACCTCAGCTACATGTGAAGTATAATTTAGATACCAGCAATGCTTCATTTCTGTAGGAGCAAAAGATGCCAATGTTACTTGATGCTGCTCCATTTCATCTAGAAGACCTAATTGCAGGTGTGAAGGGGTATTCTGTAGTTTTTTAATTATAAAGGGGGAAATCGCTTTTTATATTTTTACTTAATTTATTCCATGACAGGACTGAAGTGTGGTCCTGAAACAGGCCAAGGGAGTTAGCCATGCTATACCACACCCAGTTCCAATCTTTAAATTGGGCAGTAAAGGCTAAGATCTGGGCACTGGCATGTGCCTCTCCAGGGTCCAGTGAAGTTCCATTTGCACCAGAATTCCAAACAATCTTACAGTTTCTTTAGAAGCGAGAATCAGAAAAGATTTGACAACAACCCAAAGCCTTTATGCAATATTCACTGCATCATTTTACAATTCACTGTTTAATTTGGACTTTAGTGATGAAGCTGCTATGGTGTTTTGGTGATCAGAAAATCACTGTGTATGCATGAAGAAGAGGAAGTGGAAAGTCACTACTGACTGCAATAGGCTAAGAAAGTCAATATGCCATTCATGTTACACTCTGGTAGTAGTAAACAGATGTCTGCATATTGTCCACTCTTTGCATTTCTTCTTAAGCGTTTTTCTGTTGACAATATTTGTAGTTTCTGAAGGTGAACTTTTACTTGCTCAGTTAAAATAAGACAGGTATAGTGTGTTTGAATAAACATGTTTAATAAGCTGCATACAGCTAGAGGAGGAGAGAAAGTATAATAAAATTGTTTTACCTCAGGTTTGATGTGGTACATGCAATGACTGACTTATTGACCATCTGTGGAACTGACTGTCTGAATGCTCTGCATTTGCACTGTTGAGCACAATGGGTACTGAAACTGATTGACCAGAGGGAGCTTCTCAACACTTCAGCTAACTTAAATCCAAAATGACCCAGAGGAATGTCTGCACTATCCATAATGGAAGTAATGAAAGTCTCACGCTCTGGGAAAGCCAGGTTCAAGTCTACCAGGGAAGCTTGCTGGGTGATCTTGGGCCAGTCACACACTCTCAGCTTAATCTACCTCCCAGGGTTGTTGTAAGGATAAAATGAAGGAGAGGAGAATGATCTAAGTTGCTTTGGTCCCCAAAGGTGGCAGATAAACTAAGTAAAATAACACAAGAATGACACTTGGTGGTTGGAGTTGGGAAAAGCTGTGCAAACTTTCTTACAACAGAGGGAAGGTGAAGATCTGGTTGTGTGCTAAGCTTGCTCATTATCTGTACCGTGTGGTTGACAATCAGCTCTATCTGTTGTTGGGCGGCAATTAGCTCGACTCCAAACTGGAAGACCTAGACTGGGCGTTACAAGCCGTGGCTGGTTGGCTCAGACTGAGCTGGCTGAAATTGAATCCGACGAAGATGGAGGTCCTGTGCCTGAGCCGGGGTGGTCTGGTGGTAGGGATCTTGCTTCTATCCTTCGATGGGGCCCCTTTGGTGCCAGCGCTGGAGGTTAGGAGTCTGGGAGTGCTCCTGGATGCCTCCTTAACAATGGAGGCCCAGGAAGCAGCCATTGCCAAGTCGGCGTTTTATCACCTTTGGTTGATTAGGCTGCTGGTTCCCTTCCTCAAACGCAACGACTTGGCAACAGTGATCCATGCAATGGTCACCTTGAGTTTGGACTACTGTCATGCTCTCTACATGGGGCTGCCCTTGTCTCAAATCCAGAAACTGCAGCTGGTGCAAAATGCTGTGGCCAGGCTGGTGATGGGACTCCCAACTTGGAAGCACATCCAGTCAGTCCAAAGGCATTGCACTGGCTGCCAATAGCATACGGAATTAGTTTCAAGGTGCTGGTTTTGACCTTTAAAGCCCTTTATAGTCAGGGGCCTACACATCTGAGAGACCGCCTTTCCCCATATGTTCCCCAGAGAGCACTGCATTCAGGGGCCCAGAACTGGCTGGTCCTCCTGAGTTGTAAGGAGGCCAGGTTGGTGACAACCAGGGCCAGGGCTTTCTTGGTGGCAGCTCCGCTCTGGTGGAATGAGCTCCCAGTAGAGACCAGGGCCCTGTGAGACCTTCTGCAGGGCCTGTAAAATGGAGCTCTTCCACCAGGCCTTTGGAGCCGCTGCCACTGCTAAATATTACTAACAGTTAACAGCAGCAGGATACAGAGCCCTGTGCCTCTGGAATTTCTAACAACAGCCTGTGTTAATCGCCTGAATGACACCTGAAGAAGATCTAAGAGCCGATGATCTAAGAGAACTGAGGACAGCAGCCATAGTTGAAGTTGAAGTAACGACAATCAAGGACAATAATACTAGCACTTATTATGCCATCAATTGGTTGTAGTACTGTTTAAAATGTTTTAATTGTTTTACTGTAATTTATGTGCTGTTTTATGTAAACTACCCTGAGCCGGCCTTGCTGACAAAATAAATACATAAATATCTTTTGCTCATTATCTGTGCCATTGGGGCAGAGGGGAGGTAAGAAGGGCTGGGCAACCTGTCCCGTGTCTTGTGCATTTTTGATGCAATGTTGCATGATACTGTGAAGTCCACTTCTTATGGGCAGTCACACAATCTCAGCCTAACCCACATCACAGAATTGTGGTGAGGAGGAGAAGAAAATGATGTAAGCTGCCTTGGGCTTCTGTGGGGGAGAAAAGCAGGGCATAAATGAAGCAAAGAAATAAAAGTATGACCCTTGGTGATATGCTGCACTTTCCATGGCACTTGGGTAACATGAGCAGCTCTGGGAGACTGTACTCTGTCCCATGCTGTTCTTCAAAATCTTGTCAAAAACGTAAGAAAGGGGCTTCCCTAAGTCATGTTATTTCAAAAGGTCTTATTTACTCATGAGTAAATGTAGCAGAATGAGTTCCACTGCATTTGGTTGCTGAGTTTGTCTGATGTACCACTTCTGCACACATTGATGAAGCGCAGTGACAAGCTCTGACATCCACCTTCTGAAAGAATTGCTTTGAAAGAGAGCCTCAAATAAGCCCAAAAGTAAAATATGTATCATAAAGCCAGGTGATAGATTTAACATAGTCCAAGAGAGATTTAAATTGTCATCCATGCTAATAAACCATCAGTCAGGAAAGATTAGCCAAGCATTGTAAAGATTCTCATCCAAGGAAAGCATTTAGAAGCAAAAAAAAAAGAAAGAAAAAGAAAAAGTGTGCTGTCTAATTTCATATTATCAACACATCGTGTCATAAAGTCAAGCAAATAGAGAGAAAGCTCCCACATAAGCAGCCTAATTGTTGATACGCAAGTTGGGGTATAACAAAGGGAGGCTTTTAAGATGTCAGTGCATTCGGCTAAATCAACTTGTCTTCTGTCAACCTGTGCAAAAGGCCTGCAGTCGGGTTTCCAAGAAAAATATGGCATTCACTTGGTAGGAAGAGAAATTTCACCTTTTCACCAGCTTAATCCACATATGTTTTAGGGATATTTGATACTTTTACTCATGTGTTTCATACCTATTCCTTTGCAAATGTTTTGTCAGTTAAGTGGTTAGACCCCTAAAGGTATTAGGCTTTGGCAGCTTGTGAAGTTCATGGCTGAAACTGACTTTGTTGTAAGTCTAGCTAGAGCATTCTAACAAATGAGTGGGTATTTCCCCCAAAATTTTGCATGCTGATTGTACACGAACAGTGCACAAAGAGCTTGATTCCATATGTAGCTGCATGGAAATGAGGATGCATCCACAAAGTAACATTTCCCTATGAAAAAGTAATTGGAATACAAAAGTAAAGTGATACAGGCCCCGGTCACACGGCAAAGTTGCTGCAGGAGAGGCACGGATGGTGGGCGGATTATCCAGGCACGATCACACCCCAACATCTGGAAGGTGGAGCGCACCCGTGGCTTACTGCTGACAATGCGAGTTAAAAAACTAGTACCTCCGAGGTACTAGTAAACGTTTGCCACGGGCTGCCTCCAGACGCCCATGGTGTGATCGCGCCGGAGCGCGGCATTCCCCTCTGGTCCCTCGTTTACCCGCCGGCGCTGAGGGAAGGACCCATGGTGTGCCACCGGCGCATCTGATCGCGTAATCGCGCATCAAACTGTGCCGGGGCAATTAGCCACGCCTCCCCCCGCGATATCCGGCCCGTGTGACCGGGGCCACAGTAAGTGTTTGCATTAACATCTCTTCTCTGAGACTGATGGGGCCAAAATGACTGCCAGGCAGATGCACTAGTGTTGGTGGCGGGGGATGGGGGGGTGCACTTATAACCAGAGAGGGAAACAACAGGGAGCAGAACTGATTGAAACGAAACCCTGAAAAGACAGAAGTAATGCTGGCTGGGAAGGAGGAGGCTTTGAAGGACATTGTTCTCACCAGTTTTGATGGAGCTCCACTGACCCTTGCAAGACTCAGTTAAAAGCTGTGGGGTCATACTAGATCCAGCTTTATCACTGGAGAAGCAAGTTAATGAAGCTGCAAAAAAGGCTTTCTACCAACTCAGTCTAGCTCATAAGATGGCCCCTTACCTTGAATCAGCTGACCTGGCCACCTGGATCCCCACTACAATAACATCGAGAGTAGACTACTGTGATGCATCGTCAGCTTGGAAACTCTAACTGGCCCAGAATGCTGTGGCTCAGATATTCACAGGAGCTAGACAGAGCATGTGTATTCCTCCCATTCTGCAGAAACTCCACCGGCTGCCCCTTTGTTACCAGGCTATCACATACCGGCTCTAGCCGTGAGCGCGGTCCTTGGCCTCTCTTATCTGTGGGACTGGCTCTCTCCCTGTGCTCTGTCATGACAGGTCAGGTCAGGAGGGGCTTCTGCAGGTGCCAGCCTGCAATGGGCAAAAATCGACAGCTGCCCGTACACGTGCCTTCTCTGTTGTGGCTCCCACCTTGTGGAATGGCCTCCCCAGGAGGTCAGGAAAGCTCCCACTCTCCAGGCTTTCTGCAAACTAGCCTGAGTAAAGGATTAGGGACTCCGGTCTATACTGCTGTGTACAGCTGATTGTAAGTAGGATTCTACTGATGTGATTTCTGTACCGCTTCATGTGTCATGTGAATGCTTATGCTGTGCCTCAGATCTTTCTGGTGCTTCCAGACTTCTAATATCTAATGTAAATAAAATACATAGAAATGTTGCAAAAATACACTGGTGGGTTTAAATTCCACCCAAATTGTCGATGCATGCACAGACAACTCACCCATACAGCTGGTGACAGCTGCCGCAAGGAGCTGCTCCAGGCCAGGCTACAGTGGTGGTGGAGGACACTGGGAGAGGCTCCAGGCTGGGCTGTGGCAGGGGAGGATGCCGGGAAGTTCTCCAGGCCCAGCCACAGCAGTGGAGGACGCCAGGAACCTCTCTTGGTGCCACTTCAGTGATGGACCCTGGGAGGCTCTCCAGTCACAGATGTGGTGGTGCCGGCATCCAGGAGGAGGCTTTCCAGGCCTGGCTGAGGTGGTGCCAGCATCCGGGAGGTTCTCTGGATCTGGCTGCAATGGTGCAGGTGCCCAGGAGGATCTTCAGGCCTGGCCATGGTGGTGCCAGCATCTGGGAGGGTCTCCGGGCATAGCTGTGGTGGCACCAGCAACTGGGAGGCTCTCAGGGCCCAGAGCAGCTCCCAGAACCCACTGCCACTGCAGCTGGGCCTGGAGCCGCACCTGCCTCAGCGACAGGGAAGATGCTGTGATCCTGGAGCAGCTTCCTGACACTGCAGCTTTTGCAGCTGGTAAAGTAAGGAAGAGGGGGAGAGAGAGAGATGGGGGGAGAGAGGAGGGGAGAAAGAGAGAGGGGTAGGCTGATAGAGAAAGAGAGGGGGAGATCAATGCGGAAGGGGTGGGGCAAAAGGCAAGTTGACAGATAACAGGAGGGAGAAATAGGGAGGTTGAAAGGGAGGGGTAGATTGATGGAGAAGAGGCCAAAAGAGAGAGGGTTTGTGTTGTCAGATAAGGGGGGGGGGAGAAAGAGGGGATATTCTGAGAAGGGGGAAGAAAGCAAAGGGGGAAGGTATGCACCCTCCCTGCAAGTTACTTGTGGGTCCCCAGTCGTCTTATATCTAATAGTGCAGTGTGCCCTCATCTCTGGATACCTACATCTGTGGATTGGGCCCACTTTACCCAAAGGAGCAAATGCTTCAGTGTAGGATATCTGCCAGGTTTGCAGGAAAAAAAATCTGAAAACTGGGGAAAATGGAGGGGGAGGTTAAGTCCCCCCAAATAGTGAAGCTGCCTCGTGGCAGAGGCAGTGGCACTACCAGTGGGGAGGAGTGGGCACAATGGCCTGGAGGCAAGCAGGCAGGAGAGATGTGGTGGAGGAAGATCCCACTAGAAATCCATCCCATCTTACTTACAAGGTGGTGTGGGAGAACAGAACAAGGAAGAGAGAGTGTGTGCGCGCATATTTGTGCGTGTGACAGAAGACACTGGAGGACAGAACCAGAAAGAGAAAGAGTGACAGCAGGGTTGGGGGGACAGAGAGCAAGTGCAAGACTAACAGGTTAAGAAAGAGAGCGAGGGAGAAGAAGTGGAGAACAGGGGAAGAAGCAAAAGTGGAGTGAATGGGGTGGCCAATGCCCCACAGGTTTCTTGCAGGTCCTTACTTGTCTATGATAACTCACAGAAAACAAGCGCTGAGTGAGGGTGTACAAGTGCGTCTGTATATGGCCTCCTCCATGGTTTTCCTGACCATGGCTCCTCACGTTGCAGACTACTAGTCAAACCCACATTCTCTTCCAAGTTTTAGTTTTTATTTATTGATTTAAAATATTTTGTGTTGCCTTCCCAACCAACTTAAACTCGCAAAGGCAGCAAACAAACAGAAACATTAAAATAAGAGTTAAAGCACACACACACACAACTTTTAAAACAGTTCAAACCCCCCCCCCGCTCCAACACATACCTTTCAGGAACAGTTTTTTGAGTGCAGTAGATGGGGGGGGGCTGTTTTTGTATGGAGAAATCTCAGAAGACCCAGCTGTAGTTAAAGAACTTGCCATTCAGCCTATTGAAGTCATTAGACTTAGCAAGATGTGACTCTGCTTAAGATGATACTCTTAGTAACTCTAAATGTATATGTATGAATAGGGGGAAGGGGGGCATATATGGGAAGAACAATATGGAAAGAACAAAATTAATATTTTGCAATCAACAAAATTATGTATTCATATATCTGATGAAAGGAAACATTCTTTCCTAAATATTTATTTTATGTTTTCTTCACTGATACACTAATAGGCTATTAATTCATCCATAAATGCAATTTCCTTGTTTTCTTTTCAATTTCTTTTTCTTCTGAGATGTCTTCCAGCATTTTTGATGTCCACACCCATCTTACAGATCTTGTCTTTGTGAAAATTTGGTTAGAAAATTACAGTGCAATTCCAAAGAGGCTTGTAAGCCTTTTGACTTTAATAGACTTATAGAAGGGTATAATTGAAGTTTCCAGGTTGTCTTTAATGGCATAGAGTGTGTTGTAGTAAACTAGCCTCAAGATTACAAGCATGGATCAATATGGCCAGATCATCTGGGTTCAACAAGGGATCCAATTTGTGTGCCAGGTGTAACTGATGGAAAGCATGTTTAGCAACAGCACTGCTCTGTTTTCTCAATCAGTAGAGAACACAAGAACATAAGAAGAGCCCTGCTGGATCAGACCAGTGGTCCATCTAGTCCAGCATCCTGTCTCACACAGGGGCCAACCAGTTCCTCTGGACAGCCAATAGGCTGAGGCCTTCCCCTAATGTTGCCTCTTAGCTCTGGGATTCAGAGGATGAGTGCCTCTGAATGTGGAGGTTCCCCTCAGTCACCGTGGCTAGTAGCTGTTGATAGATTTATCCTCTGTGGATCTAATAAAATAGAGTCTGGTCCAAAAGTGTCCCTAAACTCTCCATGCATTCTGCCAATGTGACACATTGATTTTTATGCTCCCTGACCAGCGTCACCTCCATTTTGTCTGCATTCGACTTCATTCCTTGTTCACAGCATCCAGGCAGTGGCCCAAGGAAGAGTTGGCTGGTTCCGGAAATATTAATGAAATAATCAGCTGGGTGGCATGAACATACTAATGACCATCAAGTCACAGCCAATTTATGGCAATCCTGGAGGGTTTTCGGGGAAAGAGACATTCAGAAGTGGTTTGCCATTGCATGCTTCTGCATAGTGACTCTGGTATTCCTTGTCGATATCCCATCCAAATACTAACCGGGGCTGACCCTGCTTAACTTCTGAGATCTGACGAGACTGGGCTAGCCTGGGCCATCCAGATCAGGGTGCATATTAATGACAGCCAGCCTCAAAGCTGGATGATTATTAATGCCTTAAAATAGATATTAAATAACACAGGAGAGAGGACTAGATCGCGGGGCAACTGACAGGTTAACTCCCAGGTGGCTGAGTGAGAATCATTAATGGTATCCCTTTGAGGCTGCTGAGGCAAATATTACCAAAACGAATGAAGTGCCACACTCATCACCCCCATCTCCAAACAGTGGCAATGGAATGGGACAGCTTGGTGTTATTTCTTTGTTCTGTTTTGTCAGACAAGCAGCATTCTGCTTGTGCAACAAGGATTGCCCAACTTTCTCCTGCCGCCACCCCTTCAATGCCATCCAGGAAAGTCAGGGAACGCTTGAGTGGAGATGCAGTACCGCATGTGTGTGCGTGCGCGCACAGCTGAGATGGGGAACTGGCCAGTGTTCCCTCTAAGCTGAGTCGGTGTGAGCTAGCTCACAGTTTTTTAGCCTCCAGCGCACACATTTTTGTCTTAGCTCAGGAAGGATGGCTCCAGAGCAAACTGATTTATGCAGTAGCCGCATCGCTGGCTCACAACTGTAATGCCAGTAGCTCACAAAGTAGAATTTTTGCTCACAAGACTCCACAGTTTAGAGGGAACATTGGAACTGGCAGAACAAGAGATACCCTTCCTTCCACTTACACATATTCTGTTTTGACCCAAGTTCATATCTGTACAGCACTTAAGAATTCTGTCTCTCACAACAGCTTCATTGTCTGGAACAAGATGGACCTCTACAGGATCCACAAGCAGAAGTCTCCCAGCACCACCATTTGGAATGATCAGTCAAGTAACCCAAAGAACCCCCTACTCCCAGCTCAGCCGTCCTCTCCAAAATTGTCAATGGTATTGTAAGCTGCAGAGAGTAATAGGAGAAACAATAGGGGTGCACTCCTCCAGAGAAGATCATCAGTAAGGTCAATTTCACCTCAAATCCAGGCCTCAATCAAGATTGAAATGGTTCCACGTACAATACATGCCTTAAAGTAACTGCCATCTAATGCAGCTTGGGCTCAGTAGAGCAACAGATCAGATCATCGTCAGGTTATGGAAGCTGAACCAAGTACTTTTAACCTTTCAGTGACCTCTCTGGAGTCTAGAACAGTACCATGGGTTGTTGGATGAAATACCTCCACACATGCCCTGTCTATGCTGTGTGCAAAGAATGTCAAGCTCTGTGGCTGTCATCCTTGTACTCCATTCACCTTTCACCAGCATTGCATTCACCTTTTTAGAATGTGTATATTAAATAGCCCAGCACTGAAAGCAGAATTGTTGTCATAATTCACATCTCTTATTTTGCACAGCTGCCTACATTCTTCTCACCCCTCCACTTCTCACCTGTGTAAACAGCAGGGTACATTTTTCTTTGGGAATTGCAGGTAAATTCTTGTGGTTTTCCTTTGTGAATGAAGAAGGCAGAATCAGTCTGCTCTACTCTAGGGTAAGGAAGAAATCACAGTACAGTAGTTAAGGCCCCTTTGAAAGAGAATGAACCTGAGTTTTAAAATTCTCATTGCACAAGAAATTTTTGCAGTCACTGCATTGGGGATGGGAAATCCATTTGCAATTGAGATCTCTGAAGCCAGTCATTTTGTAGTAGACTTTGATGCTGACAGCGATTAAGGTTTTAAGCAGATTACTGAAAATCCTGGAGCACATCATGTGTTGATCCAGTTGATTTCAGTGTTATCTTGGAAAACAGCAAAAAGGAGAGAAAATGGTGGATCCTGAACAATGTGTTTTGTGAAAAAAACATGAATACTAATTTACTAAACAACTGTAATCTGGGGAGGGGGGGAAGGGTGATATGCCAGCATTTTTACTGGCAAAGAAGTCCTGCTGATAACTGATCGGGATGATTTTTGATCTTGCCCTGGCATATGATGCCATAGAAGTTATCATTATAACTTCATCTAACATGGAAAATGAACTTATAGTATAACAGTTGAAACAAGAATGAGGCTTTGCCCTGAAGCTTGCAATCCAACAATTAGTTGCTTTACCTGGAAGCCATTGTACCATTACCATTGTAGATTTGCACCGAAGCAGAAACATGTCAGCAAATGAATTTATATCAACACTCATGTTAAGCTCCGTTCCTGAAATGCAGAGAGAGAAATATTAGAATGGCAGATGGTGTAGGAGGAGATTAACGGTTGGGAAGCTTGGCCAAAACGGGAATGCATGCGAGAGGAGAGCTGCTTAAAACATTTTTTAAAAAATCTCTTTCCATAAAATTCTGTACTTGGCGGCTGGATTATTTTGTTAATTTCCTCCTGCTTTGTCTGTGGGCACATACATGCAGGGGGCTGGGTGTAATTTAGCGTAACCCATCCTTCTATAGCATGTGGCACAGTGGTTAGGGTGTCAGACTAGGATCTGGGAGACCCACGTTTGAATCCCCAGTCTGCCAGGGAAGCTGCTGGTTGACCTTGGGCCAGTCACACATTCTCAGTTTAACCTACTTCACCACGTTGTTTTGAGGATAAAGTGAAGGAGCAGAGAATGATGTGCTTTGGGTCCCCAACAGGGAGAAAGGCAGGGTGTAAATGAAGAAAGTAAATAAAGTGCATGCTCTGTAAACAAGTGCATGCTCTGGGCTGAGCCCATGGTGGTCCCCTCTGCCCATTCTCTCGACAAATAAAGACCACGAGAGTCACGTTACTGCTCTGTTGAAATGGCTGGAGGTCTCATGCCAACTGCACATACATTACCAGTCTTCCCTTGTGGTTGCCATATTTTTAGGGTTGTCACACATGGAGGGTTGCTCTCTCCATTGTTATTGCAGCCTTTTCCCATGAGTTGAGTGAGGGGAGCAATCTGCCTAGCTCTTTCCCTCCAGCATGAATTGACTGAGAGAAATGAGTGCCGCTGGTGTTCAGAGAGATGTTGCAAAGGATGCTGGAGTACAGCTCTGACATCCTGGAGTGTTGCTGGCTGTGACATGACAGGGTATCTGGACCAGTCTTCAACTTCTGCACAACTACCACCGTGAAATATAGCATGTGGCCAGAGGAATTATTCCAGTATCCTTTGTGATTTTGCAAGGGATGAGACTGCATGTAGCCTTGGGCCATTTTCGGACAGTGCATTTGGGGTTCCTCATCTTTTTTTTCCCCCTTTGGATTTTTAGTGCCACACTAAAGAACTCTGCAGCTAGTCCTCTATACCCGTGGAGAGTTTGGGCATGTATTTTTCAAACAGCAACCCTTCATACTCCTTAGCAAACAGCTTTTGCTAATGGCTGTTGTTCAAAGTAGTGGATTGGGGCATGCAAATAGTGTGTCCCCCATCTCTCTTTGGATCCCAGCTGGGCTATTTTTCTTCAGGGCAATTCACATAAATCTTTGAGTACCAGCAGGATCCCAAAGAGAACTAATCATGAGAGGCTGGTTATCTGGTATTTCACCTATTTTGTGAGACATTGAAGCCAGGTCTCCCTACTCCTAATCTAATAATTATGCCACATTGGTCCTCAAGGAGGAGAGGAACCGCTGGGAGAATGGGAGTTATTTGCTCAATTTCTGCCATCTGTCTTTCATCTCAAAATTGCACTCCAAAGTTGATCTTCCCCCTATTTAAAGATAGATTCAGGTGGGTAGCCGTGTTGGTCTGAAGCAATAGAACAAAATTTGAGTCCAGTGGTGCCTTTAAGACCAACAAAGTTTAATTCTGGGTATACATCTGATGAAGTGTGCATGCATACAAAAGCTCCACTCCCAAAATCTCCAGGTATTTCCCAACCCAGAGCTGGCAACCCTACTTCAAAAGGTGGCATATAACATAGGTGGACAAGTAACACTTTGTACGGAACAAAAAGGAATGTTTGCCAAGACTATTGCTTTAAAACATTTTTTTCCAGTGTTGCTAATCTTTTTTTTTTAAATAAAGGAATGTTCTGAATAGTATTAAATACACATTGCACTTGAAAAAGTACAGCATATTCCTTTGTCATTACCTATTTTGGGGTTATGATGAAGTTGCTGCTTTGCTGAAAGCATAAGAGTTACTTGAAGATATTATAACTAGCCTTTGGGTGTTGGCCTGGGGTTGCTCCGAAGTAATTGATTTACAGTTATGGGTAAAACCCCACAGAGCACCATCTGAGGCGATGTATGAGGGGCTGCACCTGTACTTCTCCAAGTAAGCCTTCACAAAATCTTCACTCAGCATAATCCTACACTCCATTGTAGCAGAAAAGAGTAAATCATGGAACTACCTCATGGAAGGAATTTTTATTGTTGGGAGCAGGGAGCAACGTTTTTCATGCATTACTCCTTAATTTGTAAAAGCAGAAACCGCATGCTGCGTTCAGACTTTTTAAGCAGGAAGCTTTGAAACTCTTTACTCCAGAGGGGCGCTCCACTGAATTCAATGGAGATTTTGTGGTGTGATGAAGCATAGGTTTTTGTTTTCACATTTCTTGCATCTCTTGTCAGCTTGAAACTCAAATTCAATGAAAATGAATCGAAAGTTCCTAATGATACTTGGCTAAGCACATCAGACAGCCTTTAAGGGGGGGGGATTAAAGTTTGTCATATAAGATTGTTTATACACTCCCCCTTTTCTGTATTTGATTTCCCCCCCTTCAGGGCATGAGCGGTTTTATGTTTGCTCTTATTGAAGTGTTGCTTTTCTTGTCTTTTGCATATTGGCTTATGAAAATGCTGCTTCCAGTGTCTCTGTGGCTAGGCAGATTATCAATGGGTTAAACAAATTACCAACAAACAAATAACTATTCTAATGAGTGAGGGAGAATTGTAGTGCTCACGGAATCACAATCCTTAAACAAAGCTAGTTCATTGCAAGGTAAATGATTGGCTGTCTGTAGCTGCATAGATCTGTGGATGCTTTTACATACAATAGGTTGCCAGTTTTTATTCCGACAGTGTTCCTGTGACTTTAATCCCCTCATTGAAAAATAAACCAGCAAGTAAACCTTTTTCAAGCTCTACATTCCACCATGTGAACTCTTCCAGAATCGGTACAGTCAGTGCACAGTCTCCACTGGGCACTAACTAGGGTCATGTCTTGATGGCTTTTCTTCTGGGAGAAAGTTAGGATGTTTGCCAGTACTGATGTAGGGTCACCAATTCCAGGTTGGAAAATTCATGGAGATTTGGGGGTAGAGCCTGGGGAAGGTGGGGTTTGGGGAGAGGAGGGACCTCAGCAGGGTATAATGCCATAAAGTCCACGCTCCCCTCAGAGCAGCCTTTTCTCTAGGGGAACTGATCTCTGTACTTTGGAGATCAGTCGTCATTCTGGGGGGATCTCCAGGCCCCACCTGAATACTGGCAACTGTAGTGTTGACCCTGACTCCCCAGATGTCTAGATGCATCCGTCTGTGTAGGTCCAGCTTCTCAAGTGGCCACTTCAGTGGTACATTTTAAAAGTAGCTTGGTGTATGGATGCTCCAAGGCTATTACCATGCTATGAAAAGTTTCTACCTGATAATATTTTGCACATCAATCTGCTATTAAAGGTGTAAAGAGTAGGCCGGGCCTTCCCTCCCTCCCTCCCTCCCTCCCTGTCTGTCTGTCTGTCTGTCTGTCTTTTTTTATTTATAACCAAAGTAGCTTACAAAATCAATTAGAAACTCAATTTTTTATTTATAACCCATCAAAGTGGCTTACATCAGTCTCCTCTTCTCCATTTTCTCCTCACAACCACACTGTGAGAAAGTGGCAGAGTGGGGATTTGAACCCAGAGTCTCCGTGATCCTAGGTCAACACTCTAACCACAACCTCACACTAGTTGTCTTTAGAATATTAATAAACTCAAGACAGCAGTTCAAAATCTGAAGCAGCAAGAATAAAATAGCAAGAATGAGGGGGTATCACACCAAAATCAGTGAAGCAGGAGATTTAAAAAAGATTTTTAAGAACACAGAGAAAGGGTGGCCATTAGAATTAACCAAATGCATTAGAAAACAAGAGGTCTTCACTTGGTGTCTAAAACTGGATAGATCAGCTGCCAGGTAAACTACTGTGGGCAGAATGTTCCGTGGCTTTGGTTCCATCATTCCTGGTTGCCCTCCCTCCTTGCTTCAGAAGGTGGGAGGGGGGTACATGGAAATGAGCTTTTGATGCCCAGCACATATGCTGTGCAGGCCATACTCTTAGTCTTCCTGGGGTGTCCAACAGGGAGAGATCCCTGGATCGAGGCGCTGTGGCAGTGCTGCTGTTGTTAGATCTGTCGGCCGCGTTTGACATGGTCGACCACCAGCTGCTGACCGACGTGGGGATATAGGGCCTTGTCTTGCAATGGCTTGCTTCCTTTCTCCAAGGTCAGGAACACAGGGTGGCACTAGGGGAACAGCAGTCCCAGAGTCACACGCTTGAGTGCAGAGTGCCTCAGGGGGTGGTGCTGTCCCTGATGCTCTTTAACATCTATATGCGCCCCCTTGCCCACATAGGCCGGAGGCATGGGCTGGGGTGTCATCAGTACGCTGATGACATGCAGCTCTATCTGATGTTGGGTGGCTGGTTGGGTTCCAGACCAGAAGATCTGGACTGGGCATTACACGCCGTGGCTGGTTGGCTCAGGCTAAGTCGGCTGAAGCTAAATCTGGTGAAGATGGAGGTCCTGTGCCTGAGTCAGGGCGGTTCGGGGTCGGGGTTGGGGCTTCCGCTCCTGGCTTTCAATGGGGCACCATTGGTGCCAGCATCGGGGGTTAGGGGCTTGGGAGTGCTCATGGATCCCTCCTTGACGATGGAGGCCCAGGTTGCAGCCACTGCTAAGTTGGCCTTCTACCATCTTCGGCTGGTTCGGCAGTTGGCCCCCTACCTCGAGCGCAACGACCTGGCTACAGTGATCCACGTGATGGTCACCTCAAGATTAGACTACTGCAATGCTCTCTACTTGGAGCTGCCCTTGTCCCAAATCTGGAAGCTGCAGCTAGTGCAGAATGCCGCGGCCAGGCTGTTGATGTGTGTCCCTAGACGGGAGCACATCCGACCTGTGCTGAAGGCTCTGCACTGGCTGACAATAGCATACCGGATTCACTTCAAGATGCTAGTACTTACCTTTAAAGCCCTATATGGCCAGGGTCCGACATACCTGAGGGACCGCCTTTTCCCATACATACCCCAGAGAGAAGAAGAAGACATTGGATTTATACCACACCCTTCACTACCCAAAGGTGTATCAGCGTGGCTTACAAACTCCTTTCCCTTCCCCTCCCCAAAACAGACACACTGTGAGGTAGGTGGGACTGAGAGAGCTCTTGACAGAAACTGCTCTTTTTCAAGAACAGCTCTTATCAGAACTATGGCTTGCCCAAGGTCATCCAGCCAGGTGCAAGTGGAGGAGTAGGGAATCAAACCCGGTTCTCCCAGATTAGAGTCCGCGCACTTAACCACTATACCAAACTGGCTCTGTACTCCCGGAGGAGATCAGGGCCCTGCGGGATCTTTTGCAATTCCTCAGGGCCTGCAAGACGGAGCTCTTCCACCAGGCCTTTAATTAGGAGCCACCCACTACTACCATCAACGTTCACTATTAACATCGGTGACGTTGGGCTGGCCGTAGCTGAGAGTGAGCCATACTAGGTTAGCATGTTGGGAGACCGCTGAGCTGGGTACTTGGATGCCATACTGTATGGTATGCCATCTGGATCAATGACACTGTGAGCACTTTAATTGTAACTGGATTGATTGTTTTAATTGGTTTTAACTGTTTTATATGTACTTGGTACTGGTGCCAAGCATTGTAAGCCACCCTGAGCCCACTCGTGGGGAGGGCGAGATAAAAATACTACAAATAAATAAATAAATGAATCCATGTTTTCTCTGCAGAACATCCTGTATTCCTGCTAGGGTTGCCAGCCTCCAGATGGGGCCTGGGGATCTCTGGCTTTTACAGCTGATCTCCAGCTGACAGAGATCAGCTCCCCTGGAGAAAATGGCTGCTTTGAAGGGTGGACTCTATGGCATTGTACCATGGTGAGGCCCCTCCCCTCCCCAAACCCCACCCTCTCCTGGATCCACCCTCAAAGTCTCCAGGTATTTTCCAGCCCAGACCTGGCAACCCTAATTCCTGCTTGTGCACTGCAGAGCCTCGCTCAGGCCTGGGAAGGGAAGCTGCTTGTGCCCTGTGTCAGAGTATGCCTTGAGTCAGGAGCAGAGTTTGGCATTGGGTCATCCTATGTCATGCCGTTCCTGATTTAAGAGGTACAGTATGTGCACAGGCCCTTCCTCCGGCATTAGACCAGTGGGAGCCATGGCTGTAGCCACAGCCTCCACAAATAAATTAACCTCTGACAAGTACCCATCAACGTTCTATAAATCCCCTAAATCCTGATTGTTCTTTATGTTTAATTAATGGAGGGGTTTTCTAACAGGAAAAAAACCAGTTGATGTTGCCTCTGTTTCAAGGCATCCTGAAGGAAGTCATCTGTGGTGGCAGTTTCAGGGACTGGTCCCTATAATCCTTGTGCGTAATCGAGTTATTGATGTTCATACTTAACAGATAGTTCATCGACTGGAAGATCTGCATGACACATAAGCGTTGAAAAGTTTTGTTGCATTGTGGCAGAGTATGAGTGTGTTTGGCCTACTGCAGCGCTCGGCTAAGCTGGATCCAGGCATGCTGGAGGGATGCCAGGCTCTTGCCTCTTTGGCCTCGCTGGTGTGGGATTGCCAGCACAAGACTGGCAGCCGGCAGGCTGGGATAGCAGTTGGCAGGAGACTCTTCAGAGAGCTTCCTGTCCCTGCAGTGATTTGAACCTAGTTCTCCTCCCTCTAAATCCGCCTACCGGGTTCTCTTTGATGCTGCATGCAAGATCAGATTAGAAAGCCTTTCAGAAAACTAGAACCTGGTTAATCCTCTATCAAATAGTGAAACTGTCAAATGTATAAATGTTTCAAATTCTTTCCAGAGCTGTTCTTCATGCACAGAAGAGATTAGGGTTCCTATTCAGACAAAATACTCCAGGGTCCTCCTTTCCCACAAACTCTCAGTGAACCTTGTAAAATATTGGCCATTTCACATGCTGCAGTAGATGAATGTGACCTCCATTTATCTTTCTATAGTAAATAATTTCAGTGATTTAAAACGTTCATTGCTTCCTTTTGCTGTCACAGAAATGAAGGAAACTCATTTGCAGCAGCATTTTACAGAAGGGACAGCTCTTTGGCCCCTGCTGCAGTGACAAAGTAATCGTATTCTCATTGTGCAAAATAAATCAAAGTATCTCATTTTATACTTCCCCTCCTCAAATTCTGCTTGATGTGGAGTCACAGGAATAACACTAAGATCCTCTGTGTCACTGTGTTTAGGCATGTTCATTTGTTTGGAAATGTAACAATGCCTTGATTTACATTCATTTGGCTTGTTACTACCATGGTACTCATAAATACTTTATTCTAAAAAAAAATTCTGCCCAGCATATAAAGAACACTGAAGTCTGTGGAAATGTCAGGACAGTGGATGCTGACTACAAAAAAACATAGTGGTAGAAAAATGGTAGGCCTTGGGCCTCATAATGGGAGCATGCTCTACCATCAAACATTGCTACAAACCTGCACAATTTGTAGGGACAGAAGAATATCATGGATCTTTTGTCCAGCATCTGATTCCCTATAACAGCTAATGTCAGGAAGCCCAGCTGTGCTGTCCACAAACAGGCCTCATCCATTGGTGGCTTCTAATAGTCCGTTCTCAGTGGACTATCTCAGTGGACACAGTCTCTGAATGTGAAGATTCTGTTTAGCTACCATGGACTGACGGAGCTTTCCTCCATGAATTTGTCTAATCTGCTAAAACTATGTAAGCTACACAGTCACTTTGAAGCAATGGATTCTATCAAGTAATTGTGCATGGCGTGAAGAAGGATCTTGTCTGTTCTCACTAATTTAATTGGGTGAGACTGTGTTTTAGTTTGGTGGAAGAAGGGTTGGGAGGGATGACTGGGTTTATACACAGTATTCCAAATATTGGTACGCCATTGAAAATGATGGTGTGATCCCACAAATTGAACATTTCTCATTAGCCAAATATTGCAATCTGTCTGATGCATGATCACCACCACCCCTTGCAGTTTAGGGGTCTTATCAAACCTCAAGTGGGTTCCCATAAATGGCTGAAGGAGCAGTGTTTGGTTTGATGGATCACAAAGTGTGTAGGTCTACAAGGCTTAGAATTTTTCAAAGTATTGGGACCACAGTCTAAATCCAGGATGATGGACTTTTCAGAATCTTGTCTTGTATGATGTATTAGTGTCACAATACAGTTGGTTACTATGGGCAATCAAAGATACCCATCAGGAACACTTTGTATTTCAGCACAAATGCAATCACATACAATCTTAACTTTTCTCTATCACCTTTTCTGTCAGATTAACAAAAAACAACTAGCATGGGAATATAACCACAGTACTGTTTAATTATTTGAAACGGCCAAAGATACCCTAGGTAGTGAAAGTGTCATGCTTTCAGTAAGGGTCTGTAGTTTTTCATCTGAAACTTGGGGGCAGCCTGTTTCATCTTTTAGCAACTCCAGTGCCTGTGTGGATCCTATAATGAAGTATGTTTTTAAAAACACCTTTGAGTGATAAAATTTGTATGTCCGTCCAGTTGAGTCAGAAGGTTTTCAAGCTGCTGTCAGGTAAAGTAGTTGGTTGATTGGTTGCTGGTGCAGCATGCAGTTCACAAATCTTCATTGATTGGTGGTTGGCATGAGCAATGGAATCGTCAGATGACCACCTGGAATGGTGATTGCCCCAGCTTACCCCATGTCATGTGAAAGATTTCATGTTAATTGCTTGAAGGTGTCATCCTCTTTCCCCCTTGAACAATTTCCTTTAAAATGAGGTCATGAAATAAATTTGTGGGGTGATTGTTAGTATCTACATTCTTTGAAAAAGCTAAGTATCATGTAGATCTAAATTTTTCATTCTCTTGCAGTCTTCAGAATGTTTTGTGTGTGGTTTTTTTGGTTTATCATCTTTAGATAGTTAATATAATTAAAAGAAATACAAAAGCTCATAGCATGTAATGCAGGGCTTTTTTTCTGGGGGAATGTGCCAGAATGGAGTTCCGGAACCTCTTCAACGAAATTCTTTTTAAAAATGTTTAAAAGTTCATGAGTTTTCAGTTTGAAAACTTTATTTCCCTCTTGAGAGTTACAGTACCTGATGTAATGACTGTTTTATCTTCCTTGTTTGGTAGAATTTAAGATGCCATCTTTCCCTTTCCACAGAAAATGGGTGCATCTATCCTTTGTTGGTTATTGAGTTACTGTTGTACTGAAACAATCATTCACCTCCAGTATTGTCTTGCCTACCCAGTAAAATCCAGTTACAATGCCACAATATCCAACATTGGATGCAGCCTTGAACAATCATGTTGACTGCAATTTCACAGAAGTGCTGTGAATAGGGAACGATCAATGTGATCCATGGCATTGATGTTGCATCATTATATCTCATTCTGAACCAGGCTGTAGAATGTAGATAAAAAATCCACACACCAGGTCCAGGGCTGATGGGATATTGTTCTACAAGCCTGGGGAAAATCCCATGTTTGCAGAAAAATATACTGAGGGTTAGAAATTGCCCAAAATCATAGAAGCAGTATCTGCTTCCTTGAGAAAAGTGTGTCAGTAAGATCTTGCACAATCACGTTGTGAGATCATGGCAGCCATTTTAGGGGTTGCTAAGCATCCCCCAGCCAACATGGCTGAGGATTCCATGCCTCAGCTAGTGTTAGCACTGGGAAGGGACAGTTAGAACTAGGGTTGCCAGCCTCCAGGTGGGGCCTGGAGCTATCTCACTTTTATAACTGATCTCCAGCTGACAGAGATCAGCTCTCCTGGAGAAAATGGCTGCTTTGAAGGGTGGACTCTATGGCATTGTACCATGCGGAGGCCCCTCCCCAAACTCCAGGTCTCCAGGTATTTTCCAACCCAGACCTGGCAACCCTAGATAGAGACAGACTAAACTTTAAAAAATAGGAGGAAGGAAAGGTAAAACTGGAGGTGGAAGAAGCAGAAAAGGTAAAAAGGGAAAGTGGAAGAGGGGGGAGTGGAACAGAAAAAAGTAGGTGAGGGACAGAAGCTCTCAGCAGGAGAAAGAGGTAAGGATGTAGTTGGGCGGATGAGAAGGAAAAGGGAGAGGGTGCATGTGCTGTCAGGGAAACAAGCAAGAAAAAACAAGAGGAAATGGAGGAATGAGATTCCCTGGTGAGTCCTTGTGGGACCCCCACTTAGAGCTTTCATGTTATAATTTTTGTTGCTGTGAAGTTGCGGATGATTTATGGCAACTCCATAGAGGGAGTTCAAGGAAGGCAAGAAATATTCAGAGGTGGTTTGCTGTGGCCTGCCTCTGCATAGCAACCCTCAAGTTCCTTGGCAAAATCTCCCATCCAAATACTACTCAGGTCTGGCACTGCTTAGTTTCTGAGCTCTGATCGGACTGAGCTAGCCTGGGCTGTCCAGGTCAGGGCAGAACGTTCTGCAGTCCATATAAAATAGGTTAGTTGGACTGGTTTGGATGTAGTTGCCACAACAGCCATGTACCCAGTTCTCAAACATCATAACAGGCCCTATAATTTTACAGATGCTAAATGAACTGCTTTGGTGTTACGCGAATTTCCACAGCAGTTCATTTTAAATGCTACACAAGGAAGTGTACATATTGATGATCTGTTTAAAAACTTCCCTAATTTACAGTACACAATTCTTGTTTTCATAAATATGCTTCCTGGTCATTATTGTAATGGGTAGATTTCACTCCTGATAAGAAGCATGACTGGAAACACTCCAGAGAACATCTGTTAGTTTTTCAGCTAGGACCTCTCTCTCTCTCTCTAATATATTTATTGTGTTCTATAACCTGCACGTTTGTTTTGAATTATTTTCCTGTGTATTATATGCAATCTTGTTTTAGCACAAACAAACAAAAAAGTCTGCAAGATGTCAGGATTAGTCCCATTGTAAAGTACAGAGAAAATCATTCTGTGGGGACAAGACTTATAACAACTAAGACTATAGCCTGATCCTACACAATTTCTTCTAATATATTTATTATGTTTTATAACCTGCATGTTTGTTTTGAATTATTTTTCTGTGTATTATATGCAATTTTTTTTAGCCCAAACAAAAAAGTCTGCAAGATGTCAGGATTAGTCCCAATGTAAAGTACAGAGAAAATCATTCTGTGGGGACAAGACTTATAACAACTAAGACTATAGACTGATCCTACACAATTTCCAGGCCCATTTTTAATTTGTTTATTTGTATCCTCCTTTTCCCTCCAATGGGGACCCAAAGCAGTTTACAGTACAAAAACAACAACAACAACGACAAGGGTGTGTGTGCTTCTAAATAGCCCCCATCCCCCGAACAGATCTTCAGGATATGACCCTCAGGTGAAGAGCAGAAGGGCATGAACTCTCTTGCTCTTGCCCTTTGGCGTGGGCGCCCCACCACTCCGAGCTATAAGTACAAGTGGACAAACCCACTCAGGCAGATCTTCCTCAGCTGCTACTAGCCAGCTCACACAGTCTGCCCCGTTTCCTCTCCTGCCAGCTGACAAGTGATGTTAATTCGTCTAATATTACTTCCTTTCCCTTGCAAACTCTTGAAGCTGTAATTCTCCAAAGGGTGTGCATGTCTATGACTCTCTAATCAGTTCTCAGACTTTTGCCAAACTACAGTTCCCAGAATTTGGTAGGGAAGCCATGACAGTTAAATTGATGTTATTAATAAAGCTAATATTAATGTCAACTATTGTTAGTATTAGAGTTCAAGTTTGTAATGCTCACTGCCAACCTCTTTTCTTTGTCTATTCAGCTTATGAAATGTGTACCATGTACCCTTTTCCCTCTCTGTCGAAAATTTGTAGGAGAGGGCTAAAATCCCTGAAATGTTTGTCCTCATAGATTGGGGGGGGGGGAAGAGTTATAACAGTGGATGTGGTTGCCGTTGAGTCCAATAGAAATGAAAAGTAAAGTTATCATGAAAGTGAGTATGTGCAATAACAAATTCAATGAAAACAATGTCTTTAAATGAAAAGAAGACAAACAGCACCCCGACTCTCCTGATGTGTAGTGTTGTGAGATTATTACAGGAAAGACTTGCCCTGTGCAACACTGGGATCAGCAGCCAGAGTGGGTGCTGGAGGGAGTGAGCCCTGACAGTGAACTCATTGTAAAGATGCTGGGGCCAGCTGACATTCTGTAGCTGACCTCCTGCCGCCATTACAGGTCCACTGCTTAGTGATGCTACGAAGTCTGCAAATAATGTACTATTTGCAGTGTTTTCTTTCTCTGGGCACCCCCATATGAACCTTTTGCATCTGCACAGTTCCTGGCAATTATTATCTTGGTACATATATGTTCATACTACTTATTAATTCCAGCTACATGTTCGCAGGTGGAAACGTGTGAATGCCCAAAGTCTTTGTGATCCAATTTAGAACACTCAATTAACACACTTGACTTTGGCAGCCAGGCAAAATGAGCGAGGCTGGAATACTAAAGAAACAAGCTACACGGCCTTCTTCTTCCCCAGCATGACTGAAACAACCATGGAAAGAATTTATTTCATAAGTTAATGGTATGGCGAGGCAGTGGATGGGGGAGGAGGGCAACCACACAAACAGTGGAAGAATGCACATGCACAAAACATTTGCTATACAATTCCAGACCATTCTGAGTACTCGAAATATGAGCATTCCATGAGTTGTTTACCAAAAGAGAATCAGCAGTATGGAAGATCTGAAATAGAGGCCTTAAAATCAGTCTGGTTTTTCCTGAGGTATCACACAATTTAAAAAAGAAACCTAGCTTACCCAAGAACCCTAGCTTACCCAAACACAAAGAAAGCCACATAAATGAGAATCAGTGCACTCTGAACAATGCTCTTTCCTCTATGGGCCTTGACATTGTCTTTTATACCCTGGTGGAGCTGATGGTATAGAAAAGGCATATCTGTACTATGACCCCATATCTCTTTTAGAGTAGTCTCACTGTGATATCTTACTACCTCAAAGAATCTTGAGAACTGCATTTTGGAGGTGTGGAGAGCAGCAGCCCCCAGGGTTCCCTAGGGAAAAGGAATGACTATTGAACCAGTTTAAGGCTGAGTTGGACCTACCTACACTTGTCCCCCAGTTAGTGCAAATATCAAGGAAAGGAAAATGCAAATACACATTTCTGGATGAAGCAAATTACTGTATTAAACAGTAGCCCTGTGCGCTCACTCAAACATGCATGGAGGAGGTGGATAGGGATCATGCTTCTTAACTACATATGATTATCATAAGTTGTTCTGCACACCTATGCACAACCATTCTAATAAGTAAAGACCTGAACATATTGTCACAGATAAGCTCTTTTAAGGAGATTCTGAGTTCTCGAGGACGGATTCCCAGAAAGTTGCTAGGGGCCTGATTTCCCAAAGCCCATAGAAGAATTCACCAAAAGAGTGTACATCCAAGTTATTATCAATATGTGGATGAAAAGGGCATCCTGATTTCCCCCTCCACAAACATGTCTGCGATTTTGACTGTTTACATGGAGCTGTTATTGGTGCAGAACACCACTTAGTCATCTGAAAAAATACCCAAAATTTTTTTTAGAAGTTTGGGTAGCTGTGACCCACTTTTTCTTCCTTAAATTGAAACTGTGCCAAAGAAACAAAGATAGCCAGAAAATTGATGCTTCTGTAATAAGCAGCTGTGCTGAGTTAAAAAGAACACAACCAGCCCCCTCCCTTCTCAAAAATAAGTAGAATAAGAAAACTTATGCGCAGGTATGCATTTATTGCTAATGGAGAACATGTTTGTGCCTGATGTATATGTTAAAGCATTATTTAAGAACAGTTCATCCTTATGTACATATAACCCCATAGCTGCTACTGAAGTCTGTTTTGGATTTCTTCTGGCAATGTAATTGTAAAGTGGCCAAAAAGCATTTGGCATTTTGTAATGCTAAAAACTTTGGGCATGATCCAGCAGAACTTAAGCACTTTGATGTTCTTCTCATTTCAGTGGGAGCATTAAGTACATGCTTAAATCTTCCCCATTGGGATCAGTGAGACTGTAAAGACATGGCCGTATTGTATCTAAAGAAGAACTGCGTTTTTGAAAAGGGAAAACCATAAGTTTTTCGAAATGTTCTTTTAAAAATTATTTTTCTTTGGAACTTTCCCTTTTAACTAGGAGTTGCTTTGCCTAGTTCAGGCTGCAGATGCAACCTTCTAATTTTAGACTAGATAGGTATAGCAAGATAGACAAATGCCCATGAGCAGTGGTTGATCTTGGAGACTTGGTAGGGTTGCCAGACCCCTCAGTGGAGGTGGGGGTTCCCTGCTGCCAGGCCCCACCGCCCCACCACCAATCAGCTGGCTGTCAGAAAGGAACTTAACCCAAAAAAGAGGGAGATCATCTGATGTGCAGCAACACGTCTATGTCACTGACCACATGACCCAGAAGTGACATCATCACGTCTGGGTCGTCAGGGTGATGCTGTGGTATTTGGGCAAAAACTCTATGGTAGAAGCCAAGTTTATCATAGAGCTTTTGCCCAAATACCAGAGCACTACCCTGACATCTTGGAAGTGATGATGTCACTTCTGGGTCATGTGGTCAGCAACGTAGACAGGTCATTGCATGTCAGAAGGGCCTCTCTGCTGCTCCCAGTAAATCCTCCCCATCCCCTGTCAGTTGCCAGAAAGGACCCGGCAACCCCAAGACTTGGTTCTGTTTGGCATTATGAGGCATTATTATGAGGCACTGAAAGGAAAATGGATTTTTACTGGTTGGTAATTTTGCTTGTTTTGCGAATTGATAAGATATTGTTCCAGAATACAAAGCAACATGCAGAACCATTAAAAGCCCAGTGCAACAGTTCTCTGGGTCAGGACACAAAGAGAGCCAAAACTCTCTTGCATATGGGCTACAAGCCTGGATGGAGGAGGCAGAACAGGGTATACTAAGTCAGGAGAACTGGGCCCACTTCCTCCCACTGGTGGGAAAAGGAAAGAGGAATTATGGTGTCTCCTCCTTCTGCCTCTTGCTTATACCTGCAATTCTGGGCTTCAGGTGTCAGGAAATGCAAGATCCCATTTGGTCTTGTATCCCCACTGAGTACCAATGCATTCTTGCCCACTGGTCCATCTTTCTTGCATGATCCTGTTTCTTCAAACAAGATAGTGGAAACCACCATCATGCATTAGATTTTTAGATGTGCATCTAATAATTTGAGTCTATGTCTAAAAGTATAAAAAGTGGTTTGCATTCATATATTTGCAGATGTGCACATTAGACAACACTCTCATCAGACATTGCACTATACGTTTCATTCCTATCAACTTAGATCTCTTTTATGGTCCTGTAAGATAAGGAGCTGCGGTGGCTCAAGTGGTTAAGCCGCTGAACTGCAGGCTGTGGAAGGTCAGTAGTTCAGCAGTTCGAGACCCGAGTGCCGCATGACGGAGTGAGCTCCCGTCTCTAGTTCCAGCTCCTGCCAACCTAGCAGTTTGAAAGCAAGAAATTGCAAGTAGATAAATAGGTACCACTTCGGTGGGAAGGTAACAGCGTTCCGTGCGCCTTGGTGTTTAGTCATGCCGGCCACATGACCACGGAAACGTCTTCGGACAGCGCTGGCTCTTCGGCTTTGAAACGGAGATGAGCACCGCAACCCTAGAGTCGGACTCGACTGGCTTTTGAGCAAGGGAACCTTTACCTTTAAGATAGATGGAGAGAACAGAGGAGTCACAACATACTCATGTAAAGAGGCTGGTGAGAGCAGGGAGGCTATTCTCCTTATTGTTTCCTCTGACTGATATGGAAATATTTGCCAAACTGGAGCCAAAAGAATAATACATCAAAAGGGTAATACATTTGTTTTGCATTTTTAGCATCAAAAGCAGATATATAGAGATACATAGAGGTTACATGCAGATATTTTTAAAAGATTAAAGTGCTGTTATTTTTATGGAAGACAATGTTTTGAGTCCAAGAAGTAAGTTCACTGGCAGGCGTAGCAATGAGTCTTCTTAAGTTGGTTACATTTGATCACTCATTATTCAGTTCTTAAATACAGGAAGCCAGACACAGGCCTGGAGCAGTCACACAGTTACAAAGGATAACACAGATACTAAGGTTGTGTAACATGTAATGAGACCTCATCCAGAAGATCCACAGCTCTTCCTAAGTACATACTTGATGGTTATACCTTTGCATAACCCAATAAATACAGCCTGTTGTTCAGTATTGTTATATACTTACAAATATTATAATGTGAAAAATATAAACATTTATTGTTAACTGATGTGGGTCTCTTATTTTTTTTATGGTGGTGGTGGGAAGTAGTGTGGAGTTACTTTGCAAATGGATCCAGAAACGTAAGTTTTAAAGAGGATCACACTTCAAAAAGTTTAAAAAACTGGCCTAGCCAATAAAAATGCATTTACTTGATGCCGAAAGGTCAAGAAGGTGTTACCAGGCAATCCTCCCTGGAGGAAGAGTTCTGTAAGCAGACCACCATGATAATAAAAAGCCCTAGTCTGAGCCCCCACTGATCTAAACTCCTAGAGGCAAAACAACCAGAGCAGAGTCTTCCCAGACAACTTCAACTGTTAGGGAGAACCATATGGTGAAGGGACTCTTGGATATACATTCAAGCAAGGACCACTTTTCCCCATTAAGCTAACAGTGGGCAATTCTGCATTGGCTTTTCCCTGCATTGTTTTACCAAAGGAGCAGCTGAAAACCACATTCAAATACCCTGTGGCAATGCTGTACTGACTGTGAAGTCACTCCTGAATGGCCATGAATCTGTGCAAAAGGTACCATAAAACCCAGTGATCAAAAAAGTGAAAGCAGCATGCAGTGTAGAGGGTACCATAAAATTTGATGATCAAAGGAAGTGAAAGCGGCATGCAGTGCACAGGGGAATTTCTGTTTCAATGTGGGTTTGCTAAAACAACGGAGGGAAAAGCCAATGCAGAATCCGCCAGTCTTGCTGAAAGAGATCCCTCCCATATGGTGTTTACTATGCTAAACAGGAGTCCATTTTCACATCTTAAATCTGTTTTTGTTTAATATGCTTCAATTAACTTCTGTTCATACTTTGAACAGAGTGGCATGTGTCATATTTTCATATTGTGAATTATCTGGATTTTATGTACGTCTGACAGCATGGGATTTGGATATGAATGTAGTGGCAATTCTTCCCTGCAAGGTTGGGCTCGTCCATACTTGTGGCTCATCACTGAGCAAATAGCATCAGCACTAACTGAAGTGTGAATACAGCTGCTCCAAGACAATTGACGCTAAATCCTGAACTACTCACTCCTCATCCAGTTTTATGGCATCCATCACTTCCTATGTTTTCTAGATCGTAGAGAGAGAACAAGATGTGACCACTTTGCCAGCCAGATTTATGTATACATTGCAATACAGGTTTAGTCATAATTTAGTTTCCTTATCACTGGAGCTGACTGTCCTTACTAGAAAAGTAATTATGATTATTGAGCATTTGGGGCTTGGTCTCCCTAGCACTGGAATGAAAGAAAGATAAAATTTATTTTCTTTTTTTTTGTAAAATTTTTTATTTCGTTTCCATTTAAACATTTATACATTTCATCTACACATCTTACATATATATCAGAGTCATTCATCACTTACTTCTTATGTACTTTTTTGGGTCCCTAACTTCTTGACAGTTCTTCTATCCATTTATAGACCTTTTCCCATCTCTTTACATGTACCTTTTCATTCCTATTCTGAAAGATAAAATTTCTTGATGCTGTCAAAGAGAAACAAGTAAGGGGCTGGCAATAGGAAGCGATCAAATAAACTAAGCAGGCTAATAAACTGAAGCTTAATCCTGACAAGATGGAAATACCGTTGGTGTGTGGAAGGTCTGACACAGGGTTTAAGGAGTCGCCTGTTCGGGATATGGCTGCACTCCCCTTGGAGAAACAGGTCCATAGCTTGGGGTGTTCCTGGACCTGGGCCAATGCTGGATAAGCAAAGGCAGCTGCAACCAGGGTTGCCTTTTACCAGTTTTGACTGATTAGCCAGCTGCAACCTTTCCTGGGCAGAAAAGAGCTGGCTGCTGTGGTATTTACCCTGAAACATCTAGACTGGATTACTGCAATGTGCTCTACATGGGACTACCCTTGAAAAGAGCTTGGTAACTTTATCTGGTATCATTGGTTGCTTCTTTTTGTTGCCATGCAAAGTGCAAAGAATGGGTTGTTGGAGAAGCATAGAACAGAGAAAGAAAAGGCAGGAAATTTGGAACTTCTCTCCCAGCTGAGTGGGAATTGGGCTGAGCTTCTCTTCCCTCTTTGTTACAGGCATTTGAATCTGGGTTTGGCAAGAAGCACGAGCCAATGGGCTCTTGATCCCTGGCTCTTAGTTCATGGTTGCAGCTTAAGGAAGCTGGGCCAGTGGATCTAGGACCAGCCCAGGATGATGAAACATTGTAATTGTTGATTGTTTTGTTTGTTTAAATGAATAACTGTTGCAGGAGAAAAGTGAAATAGAAATGCTTAAACAAAAGAGGATAGCTGAAGAAGTGGATAATCATACAGGGCTGCCCGGTCTCCCACAGTCGACCAAACAAACAAACAAAATAACAGTCCTGTCTAAGGATCATAGGAAATTCTGTGGTTTTACCATAGATTTGCTGGTAATTGCTAGAAAGGCACTTCCAGATTTTCCCCAGAAGTGACATCAGGCCACTACCAATGGTGCCCCCCATGTCCTCACCCCCAGATTCCTGCTCTGTTTGCCATGTACAGCCAGGCAACCCTATCAACCCTATACAATGGGGTATATCAACCCTATACAATGGCCATTTTGAACCATATCCAGTTCTAAGATTCTCTGTTCAGGAGATTTGTGGAGGATGTAGAGGCTTGAAGGAACTCTGTCCAGAATTTGGAAGCTTCACCTGATTCTGTTTCAGTTTTGGTCCCACTTCATGGACACTGTCTTTTACAAGAATTAGAACAAGAAATACTATGTTTTTTGTTTGGCATTTTTTGTATACTTTTCATATGTGCATCTGGGGAGGGTTCTTCACCCAGAAGTACTTGAAGGCAGCATGTCAATCCCGAGACACACCCCCAGAAACAGAAAAACTCAAGGTAGGTAAAGAGATCTCTTTTATTAGCCCAGTCTCTGTATGTGATCTGTATGCAACCTTTGATCTTCATGGATTTTTCTTCATTGGTGCTCCACAAAAGAAGAAGAAAAGAACACTAAGCTGTGAAACTTGGAAAACTAGCAGATTCTCAGTCATAAAAGTCCAATCTTTGTGTGTGCAGTTAATCCATTGTGTTTTTGTTCATGGTGTTTTGGCCACTTGCATTTAAAATATGGTAAAATATATTGCCATCTGCAAAGTGCTGTGGATCTCATAAAAATAATTCCTATTAGGAGCCAGTTGCTTTCATTAAAAGCTCAGCAACGAGTCACAGCTAGACCTGTGGACACTATGACACAAGTCAAACAGCATAAATAATAGATATGAAGACAGACAGATTTTACTTCACTCAAATACCTTATTGCCTCTGGACAAACTTACTTTCCTAAGCAAATCTTAAACATAACCTGTGGGCTCATGTTACATCTGAAAGGAAAAAAAAACTCAGGGAAATTTAAGCACCAGAATCCACTTGCTGCGTCTCATAAAAATCATTCCTCTTAGGAGCCAGTTGCTTCCATTAAAAGCTCGGCAACGAGTCACAGCTAGAACTGTGGACACTATGACACAAGTCAAACAGCATAAATAATAGATATGAAGACAGACAGATTTTACTTCACTCAAATACCTTATTGCCTCTGGACAAACTTACTTTCCTAAGCAAATCTTAAACATAACCTGTGGGCTCATGTTACATCTGAGAGGAAAAATAAACTCAGGGAAATTTAAGTAACAGAATCCACTTGCTGCTAATCAAAACTGTGTCATCAGTCAAGTAGTTCAAACAAGTTAACAAAAGCTTTTCTTTTAACCTACTGTTGATGACAACCTGGAGAAACAGAGTAAGCAGCAGTTGTCTTACCCTGTCCTGAAAACCGGGCTTCTAGAGGGAAAACTGGCAGCTCGAGAAACCAGTTACAGTCTTCTGGACTGTATTGGCCGGAATCGTAGCCCTGTCAGCAGACCACATGGGGGCCCTCACATGAGAACTTAAAGAAAGCTCAATTGGATCAGACCAAGATTCATGTAGTCCAGCATCTTGAAGGGAAAGAAGGAAGCAGACTCCTCCTGCATGCTCTCCCAGTAATTGTTCAGAATTACACTGGTTCTGAACCTAAAGAATTCTTCTCACTGTCCTGTCTGATGGCTATTGACTGCCCGCATGGTGGTGGAAAGTGCCGTCAGGTCACGGCTGACTTATGGCAACCCCATGGGGTTTTCAAGGCAAGAGGCATTCAGAGGCGGTTTGCCATTGCCTGCCTCTGCAACACAACCCTGGTATTCCTTGGAGGTTTCCCTTCCAAATACTAGCCAGAGCTGACCCTGCTTAGCTTCTGAGATTTGATGAGATTGGGCTAGCCTGGGCTATCCAGGTCAGTTGATTGACCTACCCTTAGCTAATTTGTCTAGTCCTCCTTTAATTAATTAATTTTATTTACTTCAATTGTATCCACTGCAAAGTGCTGCTCCCAATGCTTTCTTTCCAATGGGGGCCCAAAGCAACTTACGTCTTCCTCCCCTCCTCCATTTTATTCTCACAACAACCTTGTGAGGTAAATTAGACTGGAAGTGTGGGAAGTGTGTGAAGAAGAAGATTGGATTTATACCCTGCCCTTCACTCAGAGTCTCAGAGTGGCTTACAATCTCCTTTCCATTCCTCTCCCCACAACACACATCCTGTGAGGTAGGTGAGGCTGAGAGAGCTCTTTTGGGAACTGCTCTTGAGAGAACAGCTCTGAGAGAACTCGTGACTGACCCAAGGTCACACCAGCTGCTGCATGCGGAGGAGTGGGGTTTCTCATAGTGGTCAGCCAAATGCCACCTGGCAATCCACATGCCGGGAAAGAAGGAAGCAGACTCCTCCTGCATGCTCTCCCAGTAATTGTTCAGAATTACACTGGTTCTGAACCTAAAGAATTCTTCTCACTGTCCTGTCTGATGGCTATTGACTGCCCGCATGGTGGTGGAAAGTGCCGTCAGGTCACGGCTGACTTATGGCAACCCCATGGGGTTTTCAAGGCAAGAGGCATTCAGAGGCGGTTTGCCATTGCCTGCCTCTGCAACACAACCCTGGTATTCCTTGGAGGTTTCCCTTCCAAATACTAGCCAGAGCTGACCCTGCTTAGCTTCTGAGATTTGATGAGATTGGGCTAGCCTGGGCTATCCAGGTCAGTTGATTGACCTACCCTTAGCTAATTTGTCTAGTCCTCCTTTAATTAATTAATTTTATTTACTTCAATTGTATCCACTGCAAAGTGCTGCTCCCAATGCTTTCTTTCCAATGGGGGCCCAAAGCAACTTACGTCTTCCTCCCCTCCTCCATTTTATTCTCACAACAACCTTGTGAGGTAAATTAGACTGGAAGTGTGGGAAGTGTGTGAAGAAGAAGATTGGATTTATACCCTGCCCTTCACTCAGAGTCTCAGAGTGGCTTACAATCTCCTTTCCATTCCTCTCCCCACAACACACATCCTGTGAGGTAGGTGAGGCTGAGAGAGCTCTTTTGGGAACTGCTCTTGAGAGAACAGCTCTGAGAGAACTCGTGACTGACCCAAGGTCACACCAGCTGCTGCATGCGGAGGAGTGGGGAATCAAACCCGGTTCTCCCAGATTAGACTCCACACTCCTAACCACTACACCAAACTGGCTCAAGGTCACCCAGCAAGCTTCCATGGCAGAGTGGGGATTAAACTCTGGATCTCTCAGTTCCTAGTCTGGCACTCTAACCACTACACCACACTGGCTACCCCACATTAGCCATCTAAACTAGCAGCAATCTCGTGGTCATGAAGTTCCATATGTTATTTACATGCTATGTGAAGAAATACTTTCTTGTTGTCACCCTACCTCTGAAGCTAATGAAGAGAAAATTACACCTCATGGACAGATTTTCCATATATTAGGGTATTTAACCTGACAGAACTTGTACTATTTTGCTTGAGGATTAAAATCTGTGGATTGGAGACTTTTGCTAGCATTTGTATGTCTTGGTAACTTGTTCCTTGATTCGTACTAACATTTCTAGGGCTTGCTTAGATTATAACTTCCCAGCTTCCTCCGAATGCGACCTTAGTTTTCCTGTGCAAAATCAATCAACACAAATCTCTGGGGTTGCATCCTAAATTTTTGCATATTGTCACCTTAAGTAGCATGAGGTATGGCAGGATGGTGGCCAAATCAAGCAGTTTACTTATTCCTGTCGGACATCAAAGTTTCATCTTTTATTATTTTTTTATGTGCAAAAAATAGGGTATTTACAATTGTATATATGCTAGTGAAATCCAGCCTCTGTAGCACTTTTTATCTGTCACAAAAAGAACTTCATCATAACCACAGTTTAAGATGCATCTGATTCCTTTCCTTCCCTATCCGACACATCTCACTAGATTCCTTGTTAAATGGGAGGATTGAATTTCATTAGGATTCTCAGCCTACCATGACCTTTTTAAACAGAGCATAATAAAAGGCACAGCAAGAATCTGATACCGTACAGCAACTTATGTGGGGCCAGCAGGTGACATTACTTGGTGCTTGTGTTGACCAGAATACTATCTTTGTTCTGAATTGAAAGCAGCAACACTGCAGACATTTCAGCAATTTTAAAAATAGATTTAGCACTAGAGAACAATAGTAAACATTCTACAACTTTCTCCCCTAGTGTACAGTGACCCATTAGTACATCTCCCTCAAAGTTTCAAGCTTTCTCAGTTGAAGAAATTATTATCTAAAACTGGACCCTTTTGTGTGGTATTCTCTGGACATAAAGTTATAATTATTTTATTTATAAAATTTACATTGTGCCTTTTTTCTAGGGAACAAAGCACAAAGTATTCATAGACATACTAGAGCCAGATTTGCTTTGTTTTGGCAAGGTTTCTGCATTGTATGCTGCCAGATCACAGGTGACCAAGCATGGTCTTTAAATTATCACAGTAACAGTGCCGAGCTTCTAATGGGGTTAAACAGAAAAGCCACAATCCAGTGGTGAATGGAAATCTTTATGGAGTTGTGCAAACAATGGATCAGGCTGTATTTAAAGCACGAGGCAACACCCTCTGAACTATATAACACCACACATTTTTCATGAGCTCATTTCATCTCTTTCCTTGGAACCAGTGCTAGCTTTACTCATGACTGCAATGGAAGCAGGTCCCAGCCTCCTGTTTATAGTTAGAAAAAACCTTCTCGAGTTGCAAGACTAAACTGCACCCAATGGTATATGATGTCTCATTCATCATCATGTTCTGCGATACTTGAAATATGGCAGGCTGCATCTTTGAACAGTTGTCATCCTCTGTTGGTGATGCATTGCCTCAGTGTGTCATTTTGTAGGCAACTCACATCTCCTGACACAAGGACAAGGTGAAATCAAATGCTCTGGAAAACCCGCTGCGGACTTGCCATGTACCCAAATGTGATACTCTAGTTCAAAGGACATTGACTGAACCAGACTATGGTTACCGACAAGCACATTATTAATGGTCAGCCATCAAATGCTTTTGATTAAGGACAGAAGCCCTGTCACAGTATAAAAGGAGATATCCCCCCCTTGCTATTCTAGTGGATGTGATCTAGGTAAGGCATGCTGTTTTAAAAAAGATTAATTGCCTGTGTACAATATTTGATCCTTTCTAGGCATTTACTTTAAAGGAATGGGGAGAAGATGTCACCACATACTAATGTAAAAACTACTACTATACAAGAATTCATTAGTTGTTAACTGTACCTATTGCAACAAACCACGACTATTTACACTTCACTGAAATACAGTCCTAATTCATATCAGCTGGATACAGTTCCACCGAACATTTGAGTATCTAGCATATATACTTTTACATTGCAAAGGATAATTTGGTTGCACTGTTGCAGTGAATTTAGATTCGGATTCTTTTTTAGTTGAAAAGTTGTATGTGGGGTGTCTTTTACAAATGGAGATGGGATATGACTTGATCTAGCAAAGAGACAAAAGATAACCCTTGAAGTTCTATCAAAGACAATGGCTGATTAATGGTGTTGGGATTACTTTCACATATAACTTTCAGTCAAACTAATTAGTATCTTTGGTGTGATGGTGGAAAGTATCTGTGCTGAGTGTAGTATGTATGGACTTTTCCACATCTTGAGTTCACACATTTTGAGCACCTTCTGATTGGCACACATTTTGCTCCACCCGTCACAAGCAGGAAGCTGATTATTTGGCATGCTTTTTCATAATGGTCCCATCCCTCCACTGATTTGTTGCTTCTTCCAGTTTTAAAAGGCATAATGTTTGAAATACCATATCTCTCCTTATATATAATTGAATAGTGGGTGCCAAAGTTCTAAAATGCACTCCTTTAGTGTATGGACGCTTGAACTGTCAGTCAGAAGACGTTGGCTGGGTTGACTGGCTGCTTTGTGCAGTCCCGCCCAGCGTTTCAAGGTCTTTTGCATATGGAAGCTGATTGGACTTCACTGCATTCCACACCTCAAACTCACCCCCCTCCCCGCAAGGCAGTTGGAATGTCAGTTGCATATGGAACCTTCAAGGTCTTTTGCATATGGAAGCTGATTGGACTTCACTGCATTCCACACCTCAAACTCACCCCCCTCCCCGCAAGGCAGTTGGAATGTCAGTTGCATATGGAACCTTCAAGGTCTTTTGCATATGGAAGCTGATTGGACTTCACTGCATTCCACACCTCAAACTCACCCCCCTCCCCGCAAGGCAGTTGGAATGTCAGTTGCATATGGAACCTTCAAGGTCTTTTGCATATGGAAGCTGATTGGACTTCACTGCATTCCACACCTCAAACTCACCCCCCTCCCCGCAAGGCAGTTGGAATGTCAGTTGCATATGGAACCTTCAAGGTCTTTTGCATATGGAAGCTGATTGGACTTCACTGCATTCCACACCTCAAACTCACCCCCCTCCCCGCAAGGCAGTTGGAATGTCAGTTGCATATGGAACCTTCAAGGTCTTTTGCATATGGAAGCTGATTGGACTTCACTGCATTCCACACCTCAAACTCACCCCCCTCCCCGCAAGGCAGTTGGAATGTCAGTTGCATATGGAACCTTCAAGGTCTTTTGCATATGGAAGCTGATTGGACTTCACTGCATTCCACACCTCAAACTCACCCCCCTCCCCGCAAGGCAGTTGGAATGTCAGTTGCATATGGAACCTTCAAGGTCTTTTGCATATGGAAGCTGATTGGACTTCACTGCATTCCACACCTCAAACTCACCCCCCTCCCCGCAAGGCAGTTGGAATGTCAGTTGCATATGGAACCTTCAAGGTCTTTTGCATATGGAAGCTGATTGGACTTCACTGCATTCCACACCTCAAACTCACCCCCCTCCCCGCAAGGCAGTTGGAATGTCAGTTGCATATGGAACCTTCAAGGTCTTTTGCATATGGAAGCTGATTGGACTTCACTGCATTCCACACCTCAAACTCACCCCCCTCCCCGCAAGGCAGTTGGAATGTCAGTTGCATATGGAACCTTCAAGGTCTTTTGCATATGGAAGCTGATTGGACTTCACTGCATTCCACACCTCAAACTCACCCCCCTCCCCGCAAGGCAGTTGGAATGTCAGTTGCATATGGAACCTTCAAGGTCTTTTGCATATGGAAGCTGATTGGACTTCACTGCATTCCACACCTCAAACTCACCCCCCTCCCCGCAAGGCAGTTGGAATGTCAGTTGCATATCGGAAGTCAGCTGAAATCAAAGGGGCAGATAATGGTAGGTTGATGGTTAGCTGGGAAGGAGATGGGGTTGCCAACTCCAGGCTGGCAAATTCCTGGGGATTTGAGGGGTGGAGCCTGGAGAGGGTGGGGTTTGCGGAGGGGTGGGACCTCAGACAGGTAGAATGCCATAGACTCCACCCTCCAAACCAGCCATTTCATCCTGGGTAACAATTGTTGCCAATCTCCAGGTGAGGGCTACAGATCACTCAAAATTACAACTACTCTTCAGGGAGCAGAGATCAGTTCCTCTGGAGAAAACAGTGGACTCTGTCATTATACCCTGCTGAGGTCACCACAGCAAAATGACACTGTTTGCCCAAAGCCAGAGCACTCCCCCAGAGCCTCTTTCTAGATCTCGTTGTATTTATTTCCACAACGGGCTTTACTGCTAGTTATGAAATACCTTATTATTGAAACATATTATGAATGCACGGTTCTGGTGTGTGATTCAAGTTTACATATAGTACTAATTTATACATGATTAGGGATGGACATGGATCGAAAAAATGGAGGTACGTGGGTTTCATGGACCACGGACCATGAACTTTCATGAATGTTTCCATTTTTACAAACCAGTTTGTGGTTCATGAGATTTGTGATACGTGGGCTTACGAAAGACATTTAAAGGGAATACATCCCTTTAAATGGCTTTTGAAAGCCTCCTGCCACTGTTGCTGTGGCAACACCATGTGGAAGTCACATCTGAGTCTACTTCTGCATTGTGCCATCGCAGTGTGATGCAAGGGAGCACAGAAGGCATTTAAATGCCTTCACAGTGGCATGATGCAGAAGTGGACTCAAAAGGCATTTAAATGCCTACTGAGCTCCCTCACATCATGCCACTGTGGTGGCACAATGCGGAAGCTTCTGAGGCCACTTTCATGGACTAAACAAACTCTCAGAAAACCTGGGTGGTCTGTGGGCAGTCCATGGAAAGCAGGAGAGCACAGACCGGGCAAACAAACCACAAACCAGGTCCGGGCCATGGAAAAATTTGGTTTGTGGTCCAGTTCGTGCCCATCCCTATATGTGATGTTCTGTTCTATGATTGGAACTTGAGAGGTGTAATTTGTACCTAAGAAGCAGCTGCATTATGTTTGATATAGATGGGGACTGCAGCACTAGGGAAGTTTAATTATTCCTATGTACTGTTTGATAATCAGTAATGTCTCCCCAGTTGCTTTTAGACTCAATATGGGAACTGTCTTTTTCTCTCTCATGAATCTGTGGTGAGTAGGGAGGGGCACGAACCAGACGACAAACCAAATGTTTCCACAATTTTTTCATTTGCCCCGTCTGTGCCGTCCTGCTTCCCACAGACCACCCACAGACCACCCAGGGTTTCCTGGGGGTTCGTTTGGTCTGTGAGAAGTCCATAGAAGTCGAATCAGAAAGCATTCAAATGCCTTTTGAGCCCACTTCTGCATTGTGCTGCCACGGCAGTGTGAAGTGAGGGAAGTCAGAAGGCATTTAAATGTAGACGTACGGTGTAGTTTCCCTCAACACTTGCCAAGACCGCAGAGTCAGCTGGCTCACCAAAAGGCAATCTAGACAACCCACAAAAAGCAGTTAGAGTAGTGCTAACTCTGTATTAATTATGCATTCTCTGATCTATGCATAGTAACACCCCTCCTCATAATTCATTCAAAGAGCCACAGCTCATTTGAAGAGCTGGAGGACACAAGGGAACATATGAGAAGGCAGGACAGAGAAATCCAAAGTCACAGAACAGTCAAGCCTAGTGAGGCAATGGCGAATGATCAGAAGCAAAGCCCAGGAAGGGCTGGAAACTAACGGCACAGAAAAGCCAACTGAGCCACACAACGACCCTTTGAATGTCTCCCAGCTCCTCCTCTCCCTGCTCCAAACATAATAGCAGAATCAGCTGGCTCAAAAAGCAGTTATTTGGGGGTAGGGTTTAACGTTAGAGTAGTGCTAACTCTGTATTAATTATGCATTCTCTGATCTATGCATAGTAACACCCCTCCTCATAATTCATTCAAAGAGCCACAGCTCATTTGAAGAGCTGGAGGACACAAGGGAACATATGAGAAGGCAGGACAGAGAAATCCAAAGTCACAGAACAGTCAAGCCTAGTGAGGCAATGGCGAATGATCAGAAGCAAAGCCCAGGAAGGGCTGGAAACTAACGGCACAGAAAAGCCAACTGAGCCACACAACGACCCTTTGAATGTCTCCCAGCTCCTCCTCTCCCTGCTCCAAACATAATGGCCAACTGGTCTGTGTACATTTCCCCACACTCACTATCTCTGCTACTGCTGCTAAGGAAAGGCTGGCCGGTGGGGTCTCGGGTAGGATTCGAGAAAGAATTTGTCACTTAAAGCAGTATTATATGTACCATTGCTGATGCAACAATTAATATCATAACCTTTAAAGAAAGGAAAGATCATTGGTGAAAGATCATTTCCTCTCTGGTTGGTCAGCTTTTCAGGGAGGTGGGGGAGGCCACACAGAAATGTAAGAGAAGTGGGAGGGAAGTCATGATGAAAAATTATGCCACCAACCCCACTTTTGTACTTGGTGTGGTAATAACACACCTGGAAGAGTAGCACAGCAATTACATTAGAAGCCAAATAAATTATCGTAAGTCAACCACCACAACAAAATCATGGGAAGGAACCAACAAAGGAATGGATCAGAGAAAAAAGGTTTGCCTGCCCACCCCTCGAAAGAAACACCACACAAGTTATGAGTTAAACTGGGAATTTTATTTACAAATAAGCTGATTTGCACCATTCATTACCCTTGTAATGTGCTTGCAAAGCAAACTTCCTAACAGGGCAAACCCACTCCGGCTCAGAGCCATGTCTGGACTCCTTCTGGACCTTACTCATCATGGCCCACACACCAGTGCATAGAGGGGATGGAGTGGCACACTCCAGCCCATGACTGCCTAAGCCTTAAGGGTCGTCATATGCTCCCCCAACCCCAAAGAGGCCCACAGCTGAGTCACCCAGACTTCAAAGCCTTTAGGTACCCTGTGGAGGACCCCCCTCATTGATATCTCAGGGTGCCTGCCAGTTTGAAACCCCCTCAACGCATGCTTCTTCCATCATAGAGGGGTTAGCCTTGGCTTAGCTCCCCTTCCACCAACCAGGTACTACCAGTCATGCATACCACCCTGCAGATCAGCTAGAAAAATGCCCATCCCAGCAGCAGACAGGTGAACCCTGTCAGGTCTGTAAAGATGCGGCAATGAGAATGACACTTTCACCCCCGAGATCATGGTCCCACCTACAATGTTGTTTATCCAGCGTCGGGCCTCGTCTACCCAAGATGGGTGGTACACTCTCCTCCACTCTTGCCTAGGCAACATAGCCGACCATGCCCAAACTGTGTCGGGAAACAATCATTTGAGTGTTGCAACATCCCTCAGGATCTCCATCAACAAGGAGATGGCCAACTTAGAGCCCAGATAGTTTTCACATAAATGCATGACCACAAACTGGGGTGGCACTCTTGTTGACTGACGATCTTGAAAGAGAGGTAACAGCTGGCTCCAATGCATTCCTCTCCTCCCCAGCCATTCCATAGAGGTGCAGTCTCCAATGCCTAACTGGGTGCCAATGCTGGAACCGCCAGGCCTCCTGCCTGCCCAATAGATGATGGAATGCCCACAAATCAGTATACTGGTGGTCCTTGTCTTTGAGCCATATCCTGTAAAGAGAGATGCTGTCACCCATCACTGTCTCTAGACCCGGTATGCCTGGGATCTCCAGTAGCCCAAATGCTGGACCTCCGAGGGGCTAAAGCCCAGTCTGGCAGCTGTTGAAGCCATTCCAATGCGAAATAAGTGGGTACCGAAGTTACCCCCATCCAGGGCCCTGTGTAGCATGGACCAGAACTGATATTGTGTCAAAGGGAGGTGGCTCTCATGCTGGAACAGCACGCCTGTCGTCTGTCCCACCGCTGGCATCCAGCTGGCCATCTCATGCACCGGGCACAGCATTTCCTCCAAGCTCCTGCAAAGGGTAACCATCTGTCCCATCCTTCTCTGGTCAGTCTTGGACTGCCACACTCGTAATGTGACCACATCTATCCCCAGACCAACATCTTATATGAATAATGCCGTGTTCCTGCCATCCCAGCCGTCACCTAACTAGTAACTCGCTTATCTGTGATGCCCTGAAGACCACCAGCATGGCCACCCTGAACAATTTAGCTTCCCATTGTGATATGTGAATGCCCCCAAATAAATTAACTAACGTTCTGATGATCTCTGGGGTGAATGGCTGCCTGGCGTCAGGCACTGGTGGTGCCTCCCTGACTCAGTGCTCCATCATGCGCCTTATCCCATAACCCCTTGTTTGTTCCTCCAGGCCCTGGGCTTTTGACTGAAAGGCTAATGTTTCCACACTGAGCCTTAATAGGCTCCCCCACCCCTCACGATTCATCCAAGGAGGTGAGGGATGGGCAAACACAGGTGCCTGCACCAAGTGGTTTCAGGAACATTGAGTTAGTTACCACTTGATAAATGGTTGTCTTTACCCGCCAAATGTCTCATCCATGCAACTTGCTAAAAGCTGATCTTATGAAGTGGATTTTTTTTTTAAAAAAATCTAAATTCTGCTCATGTCAAAGTTATGGAGCTGATTAATTTTGACCAACCCTCCACATAATGAAGGCACCAGTAGGAATCATTCCAAAAGCCATCTTGTGACTGGCAAATGCCTTGACGTAATTGACTATCAATACAGTAGGGATGGAATTCTCCAAATACTTCAGGGTTGTCATGTCAAAGAGCTAGTAGAATGGGCCTTAGCTGCTAACCTAGGGCACCAGGGCGACAATTTTAGGCTGCAGAACTGAAGTGTTGCTTACAGAGATCAATTTAGAGACCTGGTGGATGCAGAATTCCGCAGGGCTCTTTTTGTAGCAGGAACTCCTTTGCATCTTAGGTGACACACCCCTAATGTAGCCAATCCTCCAAGAGCTTACAGAGCTCTTCTTACAGGGGCTACTGTAAGCTCTTGAAGGATTGGCTACATGAGGGGTGTGTCACCTAATATGCAAAGGAGTTCCTGCTACAAAAAGAGCCCTGCTAAATGAATTGGTGAGAATTTTACTTAGAGCCTCTATATGAACTAAAACAATTAAACTAAACAACAACAACATCTGACCAGTGACCTTTATTGCAGCCATGCAGTTAATTAGGATACTTTTTTTGAGCCCATAGTGCTGTATTCACACCGAGAGAATCCTCCATTTTCCAGTCATCGCCTTAAGGACAAAGCATCCACACAGGAAGTTTGTATGCACTTTCCCCGGCCAGCTGCCACTGTCCCGGCATTTTCCCCTGCTGTGCCACAGGAGAGATCTGTGAGGTCTTTTAAAGAAAACAGAAATTGCTGTTATGCAACAATGTTGTAACAGTTCCAACAACCTACTGTCCTGATCAACTAGTTCTTCTGAATCCCCAGCTTTCATTAAAAAAAGCCCAACACAATGAAAATGGCCAGTGATTTACTTTTCTAACAAAAATGTTGAGCCAAATCGGTGGGTGATAATCAGGCACAGAGGCAAATCTGCCACGTAATTTGGAATCTCATAAGCAGGAAATGTTTTAAAAGGAAACTGTAAATAGATATACTAAGGATACTTGCTACTATCCTCAGTTACTTTCTTCTCTTCTCTTCATACATGTCCCCCCATAATTTATGGTTGATCATTAGAAAATCCTGTGGAAGTTGGAGTTCAATGGGAGTCTTTCTTGATTCGTACATGGTGCTGCCTACGATCAGAAATAGGAGTGAGCTGAAGGGGCTCTTGATGATATATATGAGATGCGCACCTGGAGCTATTTTTCTCTTTCCTTTCGATTGTAGAAAGAGAAAAAAATCAGTACAAGGGAAAAGTACAATGGCAGAAACTTTCGCTATGATGATTCTGATATCCCCACGTCCCACATACAAGGTTCATTTTCATTGCTTAGTTCCAAACAAATATTTTTAAAATAACTGGTGTAGTATTTCATCTGCTCTTAACAAATGAGCCTGGTTAGTGCCCTACAAAGTGCAGGAAAACAGGGACTTTTCCTTCATATTAGAAGTAGTTTTTGATGTGTCATTGCATTAAATAGATACACTTTGTCTTCGGTGATTTATACAGAATGAGATACATCTGCATAAAGTCCTGCATAAAAAAGAACAGGAGCTTCTCATATTGTTGTTATATTATAATAATATAATTTTCCCACCATTTGTAGGCTTTAAATGCTCAATGTATCACTATTTAGATAAAAGCACCAACTGCTTAATGGCTATACAGACACTTGGGTTTATGATGGCATTTATCAAGGGTAATGAAGAATTGTGAAACACATTAACAGTTTTAAAAATCAGCTTTCTCTAAATAAAGAAACCCAATCAGCATTTGCACAGGTAAGATTATTCAAGCAAACTCCAGTTTAATTAGCTGGCCTCAAGATACATCTCATTCCCTCCCAGCAGCCTGAGACCATATGGAGAGGCCTGGATACTGTCATTAGTGATATCTGCTAGGAGAAAGAATCATAGACTTATAGAGTGGGAAGGGACCTCCAGGGTCATCTAGTCCAACCCCCTACACAATGCAGGAAATTCAAAAGGCCCTCTCTTTAGTGGCCCCGTATCCATGGAATTCTGTTCCAAGGGAAAATTTGTTGTATTTAATACCTCCCGACTTTTTGATAGGTGGTTTACCTTTGTGTTTCAGAACTGAGTTTAGGTTGTATGCTGCTGCTGTTCTGTTTTTCTGTTGTTGGCTGATCTGCTGAATAAATACAGTTTTATCAGCGGGGTCCTTGTTTTATTTATTTATTTATTTAAAACATTTCTATGCCACCATTCCACCCAAATAGGGTCCCATTATGGATGTATGAGGGGAAGAAGACTGGTAAGACAAAATCCGTGTGAACAAAGTGCTACATGGCCCCTGGGAAGGGGGTTACAGAGAGGAATAGTGGTAGCGAGTGCTGTCAAGTTGCAGCCAACTTATGGTGACCCTGCAAGGCAGGAGACATTCAGAGGTGGTTTGCCATTGCCTGCCTCTGGTATTCCTTGGTGGTTTCCTATCCAAATACCCTGGTATTCCTTGGTGGTCTCACATCCAAATACTAACCAGGACTGACCCTGCTTAGTTTCCAACATCTAATGAGATCCAGGTCAGGGCGCAAAGAGGAGAGGTAAGGCAAATCAGCCCCTTCCCTCTTGCCCCAGCTGAGCTCCAGCCTCATGCAAGAGAGACATTTTTCTTGATTCCTCTCAGCAGCCTTCCTCCTACCACTCTTACACCATATGCCACAAGCAACTTTACTGACAGAAAGGGGAGGCAGCTTTGAAAAAGGAGGAACAGAGAAGCTCCTCTTGCTCAAGTTCTTTCTGCATGGACATCTGTAAAAATTCAACCCACTCTTTTTTTGGGGTGTGTGTGTGTGCGCACGCACGTGTGTGTGTGTAATTTTATTGTAGTTTATGTAATTTGAGTTTAATAGTCTTCCTTGTGTTGTAATCTGCCTTTAACCCTTGTGAAAACTTGAATGATGTAATAGATATGTTACAGTAAATGTCCAAAATTTGGTGATGCTGAAATTTACATATGAAAGAGGACAATGCCTGATGAATTTTGTGAATGTCTGAAAATAGGGATTGTTAGGGATGCTGGTTGACCAAATTCAGGATGATCTGTTGATGACTGATCTATGGAACAACAAATGTTGTCCTAATTGCTGAACTTCTCTACATCTTAGAGATACGCTCCAGCTAGTGAAATGGGACAATTAAACACTTTGGAGCCAATCTGCAATTTAAATTTAGAGCACACAAGATAGAAACAGAGGGCCAGGAAACATGACACTGTGACATACATGAGTAGATCTTTCCAAAAAGCAGTGTCAGTTGCATGGACACTAATTCAGATAGGGGTCACAATGCAGGGGGTGACAGGGAGTTTAACTCTGGGTTCCAGTCTCTTTGCCGGACTTTTTGCTTTTTAGGACCAACAAAGATATGTGTTGGTTTTGATTGGTAAAGTCATGCAAAGGCAGGGTTAAGTCTCTTCTCCTCCACACCACTTCTCCGATCTGAATAAGGGCCTCATGTGGCTGTTATTGCTCCTTAAATATGCTGACAAAATCCATTCATGGATTTCCCAGTATCATATCTATTTTGGGCCAGAGAAGAGGAGCAGAGAATTGTGGATTGTTTAGTGTTCCCAATTTTTTTTAGAGACTCAGCAGCTGTACTGCCTTCTTGTAAAAGTATATTTTGCTCACAATATACTGTGCTTGTAAATCACATGAATATTTTGAAATCTCTAGTAGCTCTTACCCAAAGAGAACCCAGTTTCTCATTGAGTAGGGGAAGTACATGAACAGCATGTATTTCCCACTTGTTGACATTCATTAACATATCTGTGACCTTTTGGACACTTGAAAATTTTGTCTGAGTTGCCAACATTCTCCTGTGACCATCAACATTCATCAAATTCCAGACATTCACTGTAATACACAGACACACACACACACACACACAGAGTATTTTTCCTGGTGCAAAGTAAGCAACTGATTTGCAGGCCAGTGGATGATGCTCTCAATAAAAGTACAGAAACTCTTTAGAAAAAACACACCCTGTTCTACCAGTGGATTTTTCATCACAAAGCTAGAGCAGTGGGTTAAGTAGGGGTCTCAAGGGACCACTTGACATCTGCTTACATTGGTGACTTTTTGATCTTGTTTGTTTTACCTTCCTGTTGAGAAACTTGCCTACAGTACAGGCCATGTGGGTATTCCAAGATAGTCATGGCTGGAAGAGAGAAGAGGGAAGGGGGCTTAGGTGGGGAAAGAGAAAAACATATCCTTGATGACAGATCAAATGAAGGTAGAAAGGAGAAGGGAATTACATGCTCCACAGTGATGATAATGGAAACAGAAAGAAAACATTGCCGAGCTCATGTGTGAAAACCTTTGCCCAAAAGAGTGCAGATGGCAGGGAAGCTTTGATAGTACAGAAATCAAGACTGTGTGTGATCCTCAATGATGATAAAATCACAACATCCTGATCTGCAACATTCCATCCTGTGCAGTCAACATATCTTAACCCTTGGAACATTGCAGCGCTGGTTACTATTATTCCTTTCCACAAAATAAAGGCAAAAATATGTACAAAACAAAATATATCTGCTGGATCTTGTTGATAGAGGGAGATGCCATGACTAAAATAATATGAAATACTGGTGGTCCAAAGCCAGATTACTTTGCAGCTACGTGGGTGGACTCTGTCCGAGTGCCCAAGCTGGCCCCTGGATCATCTCAGTTCTAAGGTTGCAGTTCTGCTTTCATATGTGTTAAAATCCACATTTATAATCTCCTTTGCCTATACAAATTAACAAATGAAACAGAAACCTATCACTATTTTGTGATCCCCCCCCTTTTTTAAAAATGCATTTTTAAAGAGAGCTTTCCCTCTCCAATAGAACTTGGGTACATTGTGCTAATTTATTTTCAAATGATGGAACCTCTGAAGACCTACTAATGGGCAATGGAGAAGCTATGATATAGCTGACAGAAACAAAGCAACAGTCAGTCAAAAGGAGCCAAGGAATTGTGGGTTAAAGAATGGATATAAGGTGATCGCGAGAAAATGTAAAATAATAGGAGCAGGACATTCCTGGGATGAAACACTAAAAATCCTGTGATGGCAAAGAACTATCACCCAGAGGAAGCTTCAAATATGGCCTCATAGTGGCTATTGTGGGAAGCAGTACTTAGGCCCCGGTCATACGGGCCGGAAAATGCGCGGGGGGGGGAAGTGTAACTGTTTGCCCTGGAGGAAAATAATGCACAGTTGCGCGATCAGATGTCCCTTAGAGGTCCCGTGGTTAGGGGGCAGGTGCCGATCACACGATGATCCTGCAGCGTGTTTAAGAAGCAGTGCGGCGTGATCACACCAGCAATTGCTAGGCGCCACTTCCGTGGCAAACGGGATGGATTTTTTTTAAACTGAAGTTTGTGCATACGCATGACTGAGCAATCGTATCTGCACATCCGAAGGTGGGCAGTGGGCTTACCGGAGAGGGCGACAAACGCTTCCAGACCCCAACAGAGCTCCGAGGCATAGCCAATGGAGGGGGAGGTGGGCCCCCTCATCACAGCCACTCTAACCGCCTGCGCGACAGTGGCCATAGCGACCCTCCAGAGGCGGCAAGCCTGGCTGCAGTGGGAGGGGGCCTCTTTGTGCGCATGTGCCGTTGGGCACTTGTGCGCATCCTGTGGAGACTTGGGAAAAACCCCTGTTTGCAACGGGACATGGGCGGGTGCCGGATGCCATGGGATTCCACCGGAAACGCGATCAGGTGCCCGCCCTTGCCCCACGGTTTTCGGAAACTAGTACCTTGGAGGTACTAGTTTTTTACCCCGCATCTTCGGCGGGAAACCTTGGGTTCGGCACGGGAGCTCTACGCTTCCCAGATGTGGTGGTGTGATCGCGCCCGGAAAATCCGCCTATCTTCTGTCTCTGTAGCATGGCTAATGTTCCGTGTGACCGCAGCCTATGGTAACCTAGTGTGTTCTATTTACATGTCTGCATATCCATATAAAATTGATTTGTGAGGAATTCTGTGTTTTGTTATGCAGGAACAGGCTTATGTTGGGAAGGTGTGAGGATTGTTTCCCAGTAAGCTACAAAAAATTCACCATTGTGGATATCACTGTGATTAAAAAATATACAGCTTTTGCAATGAATTGTGAAAGTGCATGTTTGGACTTAGAAGTGTAACATGCGCACTGACCCTGAGGAGCAAGATAGCAGAGACTCTCCTTCACTCAAGGAAGCCACACAGCTATCTCCGAAAAAGCCCCAGATACCTTGGCAAAGATGACCCCAGAAATTGCATCAGAGCCCTGTAGCTGGAACTCATTTTGCTTATGTATGCTTTGGTTTTTGCAAGACTATGCCTCTCTGGTGATGCCTTAAAAGCTAATCTCACATATTTTATGAGCCAAAATCCATTTACAATGAGAGTGACCCCCTGTGACCAGCCGTTTAAATAAGCACCTTCAGTACATATTTCCTACAGTGGGAATCGAGTTCCATACGTATGATGTAAGCCGTTCTTGAAGAAGACTCACCGACATGCTGGTCAGAAATCATTTACAATGAAAAGCATAAATGACAGCCATATGCACTGATGCCTTGCTTTAGTTGCAATAGCTGGGACTGCAGACCCCAAGCAGGGGTATCTTCTGATCTGAAGTTGCAATTGAAAACAGGTGGCCAACATTCTGCATCAAACATATAAAAAAATCTCACCTCTCAAGAAAAGTTTTCAACAGGTCATATTTGGAGACAACCCTTCTAACTCTATCATTACCTCCCCCTTCTCTTCCTCTTTCCTAGAAGAATGGGAATACCAACATATTATGATCTTGCTGCCTCAGCTCAAAAGAAGGAAATGTGAAAAAAAATGGAGGATCTATCAAAATTTCAATCCCCCATGAACTGGGTAACCAAACAGACTTCATGTTGTTCTTCATCATGAGCACACCTGAATGACCTTCCTTCCAAAGAGAACATCTATATCTGTGACCTGCATTACCTAACTCGTATTTAGCAAATAAACTAAATGTACTGTTAATGTTTAGGATAAATACCTGATTAGGTATTTGACCAGAAAGATGACAGCTGGGTAATGCAAGGTAGGATTTGGTTTCCTTTTTGTTTGTTGTCATCAAGTACTTCCCAATTGTTTCTAATATAAAGGTTTGCAAAGTGACTATTTTCAAATGGCACAATGGGTGATGCAGCTGTATTTCATTTGTGGATAACCTGGGCAATAGAGGCCATAATCATCAAGCTGGCCGTATTGACTCATGAGCCAGTTTGGGTGTAGATGTTACAGTGTGTTTGTGTGCAGTTGGGAATGTTTCCATCACATAGATCAATTGCAGACAAATGCACCTCAGGCCCATCTTCTCTAGGAAGAGCAAAAGAGCCCTATCTGGATATAAAAACTGCTTCCAAATTACAATATGTTTAAACATTGCTTGTAAATACTCAAAGCGCCACAGTATAAACAGTACAAAGATCATGGGATAACTTGTTTCCCCAGAGGTCAAGGAGAGACACTATGATCCTCCTGCAAAAAGTTCCTGTGTCGATGTTCTGATCCCGTCCGTGGGATGATCTGCGAAAAGAAGGCTGGTAGTCCGTTCTTCAGCTGTGCTTGACTTCCATTCTCTCAACAGATCCATTTGGTAAACATCTCAGCCGACTGATGTTTCCTTATCTCCTTATGCTGTTTCATTCACATTGCTTGATTTCTACTCCAGGTAGGAAAAAGAAATAAGGTGGAATAGGGCAGCTGTATATCAGGTCCAAAACAGACAATTTTGACCCAGTTTTGGTAGGCATAATATCAACTATGCTGGCCCCTGGATCTGGAATGGGACTGTGGCATGGAAGGAGCAACCGTGTCACCTTTCCATTCATGTATTTTTTTTGTAACGGAAACTGTCCCTTTCCTCCCATGTTGTGGTGAGCACTGGCTGGAAATAAAAGGCAGGCGCTGTCTTGTTGTCCATCATTGTTCCTGATTGCAGCATGTGTGCAGTTGGGTGTAGTGGTTAGGAGTACGGACTCTATCTGGGAGAATCAGGTTTGATCCCCCACTCTACCACATACAGCTGCTGGTATGACCTTGGGTCAGTTTTTTCAGAGCTGTTCTCTCAAGGGCAGTTCTTGAGTGAGCTCTCTCAGCCTCACCTACCTCACAGGGTGTCTGTTACGGGGAGGGGAAGGAAAAAGGATTGTAAGCCACTCTGAGACTCCTTTGGGTAGTGAAGGGTGTATAAATCCAATCTCCTCTTCCTCTTCTTTCTTCTTCTTCCAGTTTAAATGAATGAGACTATGTGAGGGTGGAGGCAAGATTTTCTCTCCCTCACCTTCCATATCTTGCATCTTAGTCAGGTTGGGATCCTGCATAGCCCTTTCAAAACAGGAGAAGAGCCAATGATGTATCTCCCCCCCCCCGCATCTGGAGTACTTGATTTCTCAGAGAGGTTTTCTCATTTGGGGCATCTTCTTGGTTTTCCTCAGCTGCAGGCAGAATAAGGGGCAGTGGTGAGCAGGAGGAGGAAGAGGAAGGGAAAGCAGTAGCAAGCAGGAAGCGGCAGAGACTGATGAGATGGTCTGATAGTTCTGTTGTAGAGCTGACCTTGCAAAATAGCTCAATAATGAATGCTGAGTCCTTTTTTAATAATCAGGATAAGGTAGATGCATATTAAGAAGAGGCTTACAGAGTTGTGAATGTGTTAACACATAAACTGTACATATGTGTGTGTAGTTGTTGTGTATCAGCAAATTAGATGTATCTGCTGCAGCCACACTTCTCTACTAGCAGACCACTGCAGAACAGCAATAGAAGAACCACGGGTGTATGCTAGTACATGCGGAGAAGTACCTGTGCAGGCCTAACAGGGTGTTTGGATCCTGGCATTACCTATGTGAAAAACAGAGTATTTCTATTTAGATTCTGCTCCATTGTAACCATGTGGTTACTACCAACTGATTGGGTATGACAAAGGACTGCCACTGATATAATGGGGTGGGAGTTAATGTAGTGATAGGATCAGTCCCAAATTATATAAATCACTTGTAAATAAATGCAGTGTTTTTTTTAAAAAAACAACTTACCCTTTTGTGTTTGGCTGAGCAGTCCTTAGCTAACGGCTGCCAATCTTTTTCAATCAGTACAGTACTTTGTACATGCCCAGTTTTAAAACAGAAGCTGAGTGCAAACCTGTGCAGCAGACGTTTGAGTTGTTTGATGCCAAACAAACAAACCAGCTGATCAGCTCATATCAGATCATTGCATCCAAACACAAAATTTGCAGCACCCTATTTAACTGTCATTGTAACAGTATCATCCTAAGTAGAGTACCATTGGGGTACGCTAGTATATGTGGAGTAATTAGCTAACCATCCCAAATCTTATTAAGAACATGTCTGATTGTATCAGATCCATATAGTCACTTGCTGGAGTCTCCCTTTGCTGAATTAAAAAAAAAGAAACTTGTGAGCATATCCATATGCATCCAGGTAAAACTGTATTTTGTAGGAGCTTGGAGTGTGGTTGCTAAAGGCAACAAAGTCTGGCTTCTCATATTTTCATTTCAGTAGCTGTTGATCGGGCAATCTTGCCATAAACTGTTTACAACTTTGATTGCAGTTGCAGTGATAGAGGAGCTGTTTATGGGCAGACATAAAGCTGTTTTGTAAATTGGTTCACAAAGTGTGCTGTTTGTAGAGCAAACAGCAGAAATCATTTTCTCCCCTCGCAACATTGAGAAAAGGACACAAAAGAGGGTGACTCAGAGTTGAAGAGGGTGACTGTGTATAAAGTATGGTGGCTAGAATGTTGGACTTAGGATCCAGCCAGACATCATGGTTGATCCGTGAATGGATTTCCCAAGGTTTTTTTAAAAAATGGAAATAGCAATCATGGGGGTTGTGGGGGTTAGACTGGGCTTGTGGTGTGGATTCTTAAAAAAAACTTTTCTTCACATCCATTTTCCAATCCCAGTTGTTCTACCAGGTGCTATTTGCCTAATGGAAAAAAATGTGCAGGTATCATACCTATGCCCTGACCTGAATAGCCCAAGTTAGCCCAATTTCGTCAGATCTCGGAAGCTAAGCAGGGTCGTCCCTGGTTAGTATTTGAATGGGAGACCACCAAGGAATGCCAAGGTCACTGTGCAGAGGCAAGCAATGGCAAACCACCTCTGAACATCTCTTGCCTTGAAAACCCTGTGGGGTCATCATAAGTTGGCTGTGACTTGATGGCAAAAAAATATCATACCTATACCTGTCTTACTGCCATGGGCAAACAGCAGCCTGGAAGGCACTGAGATCACAAAAATAGTATCAGGGAAATGTTTAATCTGTCCTTTCTCTGTGCAGTGACCTTGATCTGATTTGGGGCCTCCTGTAGCTGCTCTTCACAGTTCAGATAAGCACATTGTCATGCCAGTTTGGCCCTTAGGCAGTCTGGCTTCAACTCCTCACTCGGCTATGAAACTGCCTGGATGACCTTGGATCAGCCACTATTCTTCATCCCAAAACAGTTGTGAGGAAAGAGAACCATGGATAGCTCCTTGGGAAAAGGGTGGGATAAAAGTATGACAGATGGGGTGTAAGGAGATGGGCAGAAAAACAGAGTGCAGGAGCTGTCACCATGATTTCACCCAAATTTCCCTGTGCTTAATACCTTCTGTAGTGTATGTAGATCTACAGAGTGCCTTTTCAATTATTCCTCACTGATTTCTTGAATCTCACAACAACCTCATGAATGGGCTTCGATTGACAAAGATGTGGTCAGACCAACCCATAAGCTTCCTGGACTATGTGAGAATTTCATCCTGAAAGCTACTTAACAGTGCATAAGTAATCACTTTAATTGGTGATGCTTTTGTATTTATCACACTGGATATCCAGGATGCAGACACAGGTGCTCTTGAAGAATAATCTTGTGTGGACTGAAAGATTGGGGGGGGGCATAATGCCCCAGTCTCTTAATGACATCCAGGCCAAGATAATGGCAAAATCATTGAGCAATGACAGAAATGCAGCTATTAAAAAGGACTATGTAATGCAGAGACAGGGATAAAGGATGGCCAGAAGAACTTCTTGCCTGAATGACCTACTGCAAGGGGTAGTTGAGAGGCCAGGATCATTGGTAAAGCATCATAGGGTGGAGTGAAGAGAAGGGGGGTAGCGACTGTCCATTGTTATAAATACTTTGGAACCACAAACTAAATTTGTAAATGGTTAGCAAGGTATAATTTCTTTGTCCATTGTACAGTTTTTTGAGCTTCATTGTAAATAAAAACTTGAGATAAGTTGACTACAGAAGACTTTCTAAAGAAATAAAGGGTTAAAGTCTGAGATTTCAAGCTGAGGGGAAACAAGCAAGAAATTGAGTTATCACTGGACACCTGAGCTAATCTAAATCTTCTGTGCCTCCATTATTAAGATGCTTATTCTATTAACAGATGACTCAAGATGGCTGCACTGACTGGCTTTACCACCAACAGACATGAGAAATCTTCCGTATTTCTTTGTAAAGTTCCATATATTGAGAGATGTTATCCACTGCTGCAAACTACATGATTTGTGAACCAAGACTAATTGGTCCCTGGACATATCCAGCATGGATGAAGAGTAGGTGCAAAAGCTTGGCAGTTTCCAAATATGATTTAGCAGGGGCTGTAATGTCTGAGTGCAAGAATAAGTGTTGCTAACTTTATCCATATGATTGCTTCCCTACAAAATGTATGTTAAGGTAGATATGCATGAAGCAAACATTAGTCATTGTCTACAGGTGAGATTTACTCTAGGGATTTGCCAGCAAGGTTTGCCATGCTGTGTTTGGACATTTGTACTATAGATTACTGCACAGAAAACTCCTGAAAGAATGATGGTTAAAGAAGATTGTCTGTTTGCAGATGTAGCCAATTTAGGATAACCCATAATAAATTGTACTCTGGTCTTACATGGCTATATATACCAGGGGAATTTAGGTCAGCAGCTTCTCCGTGGTCTTCCTAGATGACTACTCCAGGTGTAGATGAGGGCTGCATTGAACTGTTACACAATTCTCTTTGCGGTGGCTGAGATCCAAAAAGGGAAAAAGAAAGGATACACACTGAGAAACAGTAGATACAAGATGGGCACCTGGTTCAGTTATCACACTGCAATCCTAAACAGAGTTACACCCTTCTAAGTCCATTGAAGTCAGTTTGACTTAGATGGGAGTAACTCTGCCCAGGACTGCACTGCACCCCTTACCAGAATTATATCATCAACTGGAAGGCAAATCTCTTGTGTATACTTCATTTAACATGATAGTTATGTAGTACAGCAGGTCATTTTGGTTTCTTGTATTGGAAATCTAGGCTCAAATACTTGCACAGCTGTGGAGCTCACTGGGCAGTCTAGTGTGAAATATTGTTTCTCTCTGCAGCTTGGACTGTCTATATCTGTGTATGTATGTATTTCTTTTACAGCATTTATAGTCTGCCTTTCTCAAGAAGACACAAGCTGATCACAAAGAATATGTAAAAGCAGTATATAACAAATACAACAAAATATTTACAACAATAAATACAAATATTTAAAACAAATAAACAACAGTAAAACATTTATAAAACAATATTAGAAAAATCAAGCCCATTTACAGAGACCTTTCTTTAAAAATGTCTTATACAGTCTTCTGTAAAAGGACAGAAGCACAGGGGCTTTCCTAATTTCCTCTGGTAAGCTGTTCCACTAGGCACAAGATTTGGGACCACTGAAGTTAGATACTATGTCAGTTAACATCTAGATTAGATTACTGCACTGTATGCCAGAACGTTGACTGCAGTGGGTCATAGGGACCATATCACTCCAGTCTTTGCACATCTGCAGTGGCTTCTGATTTGGTTCTGAGCCCAATTCAAGGTATTGGTGTTGACCTTTAAAGTATTATATGGCTTGGGACCAGCATACCTGAAGGTCCCTTTCTGTCACTGTCTTCTGCCAGATGGTGTAATTTCCCCCCCATCTGGCATTCCCTCAATGACCCCTCTTTCCTGTCCTTTAAGTACTGTCTTATGTGCTCTCTCTCTCTCTCTCTCTCTCTCTCTCTCTCTCTCTCTATTGTTATCTTTATGGTCTTGATGGGACAGAAAGCTGGCACACAAATTTTGTAAATAAAATAAATAAAACTTATTGAGACAATACGGTACAGAAAATCTTTAATATATCAGAGAAATAGACAGGAGGACACAATATAATGACGACCCTGTGGGAACTGGCAGCCATCTAGAAGATGCATACATGCCTCCTTCAGGGCATAATAAGCTAGTCATGCCAACCCATTGCCACATGCAGGTTTCAGCCTTCGCCGTGTGTTGGAAATGATGACACATTCCCCATGCACTGGGGCCATTGTAGACATTCTTTTCACATGCCTTTCATGTGTTCAGATGTTGTATGAAGAGGCCCCAAACCAATGGATGATTACTTGTGGCAGCATATTTAGGAGAGTACACACCCATTTCAAGAGGAGGCCATTTCCCATCATCATGAATTAACAGGTAAATAACATCAGATCACAACTCTACATTAATGGGTTCTACCTTGGCTTTAACTGAGTCCGGATTGTTTTTGATTTCCTCCAATCCACATTCTGGAGCAAATGAATACTGTTTCTTGTGTGTGGTTAGCATCTGAGGCCACAATGTGTACATAGTCTTGAAACATATATTTTTATAGATAAGCACCTCATAAAATATTTTTCTGAAAACATTTATCAAGAAAGACTGTGAAAAATTGTGAGGGAGAAGGGGGGGAAGCCCAACATGTGCTTTCAGCTGCCAAAAAATGCCTGAAGCACCAGTACCAGTAACCTTTGTATGAGAGTTGAAGTTTTGTGCATTACCACAGGGAATCAAAAGATTTATACTGAGCCATATGTATGAGCCTTTCTGCACCATTTTGAAAAGGTGATGCGAGTGAATATTTTATATTAAGCGTTGAAAGTTCTTAGTGTACACAGTAGTAATCACTTTTATGCTGGGTATCTTCCTACACATGATATAGAATTAATTACACAATTAGAATATTTCATTGTAAAATTTATTACAAAGGTAATAAACATGTGTGTACCAGTGACTGGCATACCTTATACTAGCTTTTCTCTCTTGTTGTTTTGCTCCAAATTTACATTTTTTAAAATATAGGAAAATGGAAACTCTGGATGATCAGTGCATTGTTGGATTTAACATTTAACCCTTTGTGCTGAGAATTGTTTATGAAGAGATAAGGAATGTTTTTGTCACAATTTTCCTCTGTAGATTCATTAATTACAAAGTTATTGATAGATCCCCTGCCGTTCATATATATGTATTGCACACATTCTCCTCCCCTCTTTCTCTAGTTGCAGTGGGCACAATCCAGCTAAAAGTTGTGCAATATATTTATTTATAATTTATTAAGTTGGATGTGTAAGCCTCTTGTAGAAATCAGTAGGATTTTTAAGTGCTTCACTTTGTCTTATTGTTCTCAGTCCCCCCCCCAGTGATTATGAAAACAAATCCAGTCACACTTCTTAAATTATTGTGAAATCAAGACAAAACAGCATCTAGAAAGAATCAGTAAACCGCTTTGTTGTACTGTTGTTACATGGCTATTTCAGTTAATTAGACTCTTTCATCACTTGTACTTGCATAGAGTCTTGATCTTCAGCAAAACAGGACCAGGATTAGGAGAACAGAAGTATGTGTTGCTTTAAGTTACAGTTTTGTGGTTACAAAATGTTTGCTTAAACTTAAGAAACAGAGAAACGGCCTTGTGTTTCCCCTTGCTAAAATTCTTACCTCGTTGCCCTCAGGCTTCCCAGATGTCTGATCATTTCGAAGATGTGTCCATTGTTGGACCATTCTCCACAGATCTTCATAAACATTTGATAGGAATACTGAATCATGTACAATAGCAGCAGCAATAGAAAAATACGTAAGGTTTGCAGCAAATCATAATTCTTAGTAAATCAAAAAGTCTTGAGTTGATGTAAAAAAACTTTAAATAGGCTTCGTAGCAGTTGAATGACTGAAAAGGGTATTTTACAACTTAGGTGCTACCACAGGGGAAAAAATCCTCTCCCTCATCAGGAAGATGCTGCCCCATGTTACCTTGATAACAAACTAAGGGATATACAGATGCTTCTAGAGAATGAAAACAGGCAGCATTATCGCAAAAATATGGAAATCACAAAATACTTGTAATCTATGCCTTCAAGGTTCTCTTCAGTAATGAATTCAGCTATTAACAGTTTTCTTGAAGTATACACCTGGATGAGATATAGTGGCGGCTGATTCAGTTAGCAAAACTCTGGAGGACCACAGATGATTCTGTACCTATCAATATCCTGTTTAAAAAATCTTCCAGTTCCTCATGGAGTGTGGACTAAAGCCTGACTAAAGGAGATGATGGAGGGACCAAAAAGAATTTACCCTTGTGATTTTGCAAGTACTCAGTGCTTCATTTTTAACTTGTCTACTACATACACAGTCCTGCTGTCCATGCAACGTTAACATACCAGCATATGAGTTTAAATAGCAGCTGAGTTTAAATGGAGTGTGCAACATCACACAAATAAGTTGTTCTGTCCTGCCAGTGTCACATTTAAATTGGGGCTGAATTGAGAGAGAAAGCAGGTAGAGATGCTTTTTGGCCAGGCATTTCAGCTGTTTCTGCAAGCTGGTTAAAGACACAGCATTCTGAACCCATGTAATCATGCAAGTGGACTTGCAGTGATAATATGGCTGTGGTTCTAAGGGCACTTTCTTGGGAGTAAGCCCAACATGGGAATTATTTCTGAGCCAACCCGTTTAGAATTGCTCCCTTAGTATATGTTTCAAATTTATTAGGACTGTAGTGCCTTAAATAGATGTCAGAAGTAGGCTACTGCTTTCCATCTGACTGGCACTCCTGTTTCTCCTGCCTCCCCCCCCCACCCCGCTGCCATGAGGCAGTGGCATACTCTGGCAGTTCCATCGCCATCTAATTGGTCACAGGTTATTATGGTTGTATAATATATTACAGATTTTAAAAATTATTTTTATGTCATTATTTTATATTGATGTACACTGCCCTGAGCCCTGTTCCGCAGGGGAGGGTGGTTTAAAAATCCAACTTAATAAATCTATCTACATAGATAAAAGAAAGACCCCTCACCATAAAATCAATGCCCAGGCCAAACTGCTGGACCTAGAGACACCAAATTCTGGTAGAGCGCTCCTACCGTGGTGTAGGTGCTCGCTAAGAAGGGATTTTTAAAATTCGACCCCTAAGTGGGTCAAAAGGGGGGAAATACAACTGGGCCAGTCCTAGGATCCAGAAGTTCGATAGGATCATTGATGGTGACAATAGTGATGGCTCCTATTTAAAGGCCTGGCGGAAGAGCTCCATCTTACAGGCCCTGCAGAACTGTAAAAGGTCCTGCAGGGCCCTGATCTCCTCCGGGAGCTTGTTCCACCAGTAGGGAGCCGCCACAGAAAAGGCTCTGGTCTTGGTACTGGTGAGCCTTGCATCATTGGGGCCCGGAATAGTCAAACGATGTTGGGCCCCTGACTGTAGTGCTCTCTGGGGTACATATGGGGAAAGGCGGTCCCTCAGGTAGGTCAGACCCTGGTCATGTAGGGCTTTAAAGGTAAGCGCCAGCACCTTGAAGCGAATCCGGTATGCTATTGGCAGCCAGTGCAGTAACCTAAGCACTGGCTGGATGTGCTCCCGATGTGGGAGATCCATTAGCAGCCTGGCTGCGCCATTCTGCACCAGCTGCAGCTTCCGGATTTGGGACAAGGGCAGCCCCATGTAGAGAGCATTGCAGTAGTCAGGTCTTGAGGTGACCGTCGCATGGATCACAGTCGCCAGGTCGCGGCGGTCAAGGAAGGGAACCAACGGCCATACCAGCTGAAGATGATAAAAGGCCGATTTAGCAGTGGCCGCT
>NW_015161404.1:1059738-1068809 GCF_001447785.1 Gekko japonicus
GGTCCGACCATGGTACTGCCAAGGCAGTAATCCGGTCCACTGTTACCCCAGCCGTGAAGATCAAATCGAGCTTGCGTCCGGCCTGGTGAGTGGGGGTTGTTATAAATTGGGAGAGTCCCAGTGCCACCGTGGATGACACCAGGTCCGGAGCCTATATGGAGGTCGCATCATCAGCATGGATGTTGAAGTCACCCAAGACTATAAGCCTAGGGTGCTCCAGCGCCCAGGCTGATATGGCCTCCAAGAGGGACGGTAGGCTGCCTGTCAGGTGTAGGAGAGGAGGTGCAATGGTTTCCAACTCACTGGCCACGAGAGAGCCCACCCCAGCAGAAATGTCTTAGTGATCCTAACGACCCTGCCTCCACAGTGGCTTCTAATACTCCTCCCCCCTCCCCCTCCTACAGGTGTAGGAGAGGAGGTGGGATGCCAGGGAGGTTTGCTCAGCAGGATTGCCTTAGCCCTGCAGTGCTGGCCCAGCCTCCCTGATGCCTTTATATATAATCCCCCCCAACACCAGACAGGTGGGCGTCTGTCAGGTGTAGGAGCAGGACCAGGGTACTTTAATTCATCAGGGACGCTGCCCCAGCAGGATCACATGAGCGGTGCTGCTGGCCCAGCTTAGCCACACTCCCACCCACAATGGAAATATACCACAAATTTGTAGAAAACTGGTTTCCTTTATTAGGTTGTTTAACTTCTCACAATGTGGGTTCTAGAAAATTGGTTCATATAGACTTGCTTAATATCTGATTGCTCGGATGGTGTTTTGAATAGTTATGTCCCACTTCTTAAATGTAACAATAATGAGAGGTAATTTTGGTTAAAAAAAAAAAGTGGGTATGCCCTCCCCCCAATTCAATGCCCAGGCCAAACCCCTGCACCAAGAAACCCAACATAAGGGGAGTGCATTTCTTCCATGACGTCAACCCCCCCAAAAGAGATTTCTGAGAAACATGACCCCTAAGGGGGTAAAAAAGGAGCAAAATGTGTTCCCCCAAATGTTTTCTATGTGCCTGGCAGGCTGTTGCTCCCCCACCCCCCATTGGTCAACTGTGTAGCTCAGAGTTCTGAGGTAAAACCTCAGGAGTTGACTTAACAGACCACTGCTTCTTAAATGTTGCCTGCTCCAGAGTGAGCTCACCAAGCAGTCTGGTGATCCTAGCACCTGAGGGCATAACCACCAATGTGGTCTGCAGAGAGGTCCTTCAGTAGAGAGAGAAACCAAGTACGTAAGTCTCGCTTCATTTTTTACACTACAATCTTCTCCATTAGAATTCCTACAACAAATGTTACATTTCAAACTTCACATCATCAGTATTATAACTGGATTTACGGAACTTAAATACCGTAGCAAAACACGGGTATCAGGCTAGTAATAAATAAATATATTAGGAAAGAAAATATTTATTAGAGTGTCCTTGGCTGAGTTCAGACTGGCAGTTTGCCCCAATATAGGCACATGCCAGAAATGTTTCACAAAAGGATTAAAGGGCTGCTTCACACGGGCATAGCTGTCCGGCGTTCCCCAGCCGTACTCAACCCGTCTTGTAACGCTTCCCTCCCAAGTTTAAAAAATACCAGGTGAAAGTTGTAGCAAACCCTGGAGAGTGCATTCACCCCATTTCCTGGAAGTGTGAACGCCGAAAGCTGAAATTTCTTATGCGTTTAAGCGCATATTGCCGGATTACCAAAAAGAAAGCCGCGTCTTACAGCTGTGCCTCCGCCAGGGGCGGGCCAACAGTGCGAACCCTCCCTTGCGCCTCCTCCCCGGTATGCTCCCGCATCAGTCAGTGCAGTGTGACCAGGAATACCTGGAACAAGTTCTTCCGGGTCTTTTTTGCCACGACTCCCTTACGCTTCAAACTGACAGTCTGTCCTTGGCCCTTGTTTAATTTTGAGTCCAGTGGCACCTTTAAGACGAACAAAGTTTTATTTTAGGTATAAGCTTTTGTATGCATTCACACCTCTTCAGATACATTGAAACAAAAGTCACCAACTATTATGTATAGAGAATAGGGAGGATGTTGTCAGGAAGTGCAACATGGCTATCCATCTGAATCTATCTTTTAAAAGTTTGTTTCTCCATGATATGTCCTAGGAAATGCTGGTGAGGTTTCCCCTGTAAACATGGTAATTAATTAGCTCTCTGTTTCTGACAGTGCAGCCCAAAGTGGAGATACACACTTCTGTTGACCTTAATACACTTAGAAGTGTGTATGTTTGTTTAGGATTGCACTTTAAGTCAATTGTCCTCCATAAATATCTGAAGAAACATTGGAAAGGATATTATATCAGTTCATAAGTGAGCACTGCAGCTTGTTACACATAATGGCAGGCTGGGATGCTTGTTAATGGTTAAACATGTTGGCATGGAAAATCCCAGTTTGCAGCTTCAAACACAACATATTCTTTATACCCATATTTACTGTACCTCGTACTGCTTATTTTTGTCATAGTATGAGCCATTCCCATTGACTTCAATAATTTTACACATGTTTCAGTTTCTTTGGTTTGAATACTATAAGAGACAAACATATGCCCTTTTATTGGCTGGAATGTGCCCTTGGGGCTTTTTTTTTTTTTTAAATGCATGCATGTGTGTTGTAGTTGGTTGTGGACCACTGCTGTCTTTGCTGACATTGTGACATGGATGCAAGCTGATCTGCAGAGGAAAGAAAAAGAAAAAGAATTAAGGCCAGGATCCCATTTTTCCGGTCAGGTACATCTTATCTTAGCCGTCTTCCTGAGCCCAGTGGGGAGCTGGCAGTAAAGAATCTGGAGTCACAGAGACGTGTTATCCAGAACCTGGGGCTGCACCTAATTGTAACCAGAGATTGCTCGCCTTTTGGGGAGATGAGTGATGGCCTACTGGCATGTGACCTGGCTTGGCAATTTCCCTGCACTGTCCAAGCTGCCATGAAGAGATACGTAACGTCTCGAGCAATGGGAAACTCTTTAGTGCAGATGGTACTGAGCAGCCTCATAAAATGAGTCACTATGAATCCTTGCAGAAATCTCTGCTATAAAAATGATAATGGAAAAAGCAAAAGAAAACCCCAAAAGGTCTTAAAGACAATTTGTTCCAGCTTGGCTCTTCCATTTTCATTTTTCTTTCTTTCAAAAAGGAAGTGTTCTTGCATGACAGAAACATGAAATCTGCCTCTTCCCCCCTCCTTTTGAGAGCCAGTCACGAATCAAAAGGCCAGGGCATTTCAAATGGAGATTGATGTCTATTAAGTGCTGTTGTGGAGTGGTATTGAAGGCAAAATGAGGGGCAAATTATTGTATAACATCAGGTTTGTTCAGAAACTGAAATATACTCTTCATGCATGACCCTCCTCCCTAACAGAGATAACATCATGAAAATAACTTGGGTCACAATCCCGTCAAACAGTTCCATCTTCCACCAATTTCTCTGGGAGAGTTAAACATGCTCTTGCATCTTGCATGCTACAATAAAGGAGAACTGCAATAGCTGATCATTGGATGGATTGTAGTGGTGGTGTTAAATAAAATATCAGTCATAAGCTCATATGACTGCATTTTTAAAAATCAATAATAAAATTTCATCTGATAATTGTCAAGCTTCAGTTTCGTTTCCTTATAATTCACTTCACTGCTTGCCATAGTATTGGTGGGAGGGAATTCCTGAGGGGAGTGTATAGGGTATTGAGAGTGAATGCTTGTAGTAGTAGTAGTAGAAGAAGAAGAGATTGAATTTATACCCCGCCTTTCACTACCCAAAGGTGTCTCAGAGCGGCTTACAAACTCCTTTCCCTTCCCCTCCCCATAACAGACACCCTGTGAGGTAGGAGGGGCTGAGAGAGCTCTGACAGAAACTACTCTTTTTTCAAGAACAGCTCTTATCAGAACTATGGCTTGCCCAAGGTCATCCATCCAGGTGCAAGTGGAGGAGTGGGGAATCAAACCCTATTCTCCCAGGGAAACCAGTCCGCACACTTAACCACTACACCAAACTAGCCATAACCATTTATTTAAGCTGTGCCTCATCGCCAGTTCCCATGACAGCTGACCCTGGAGGCTCTTCTGCCATGCTAGAATAGATAAGGCGCCGTATATCTGTCAGGGTTGCCATAGTGACCTAGGGGCTGGATGATGACATATGCATGAGATGCTAATTGCCTTACATATAACTGAGGATTTTTCGTGCCTTTTCTCAGTTCTGACACAGAGCATGTTTCTAAAAGTAAGCATATATCATAAACTACCACTGCTTAAGTGTGTTGTGGAGAGTGTCTTAACTGGGAGACCTGTTAATAATTCATGCACAAAGTTATAACTTAAAGTAGAACGGACCTGTCAGGAATTCAGCTCCAGGGACTCTGACTGACTCTGTGTTTATTTTGTTTTTACCTCTCACATAGGAGTCTATGCAACTACAGGAAGAAGAATGCCATGAACAGCACTGATCTCTGTCTGTCAGGTTTTTAACTAACCAGGGCATTTGATACAGTTAGTCACAGAGATCTCAGGAAATAGTTCACCAATGCATTTATAACAATGTCTGATGGTTTCAGAGAGGTATGGATGTAGGCATCTTACCATTTTCTCCCAGTAGTGACGTAGTGAAACACCTTTGCTTGCATCCTGTTTAGTCAAATGATTGTTGTTGACATATGCTTTGAGCTGGGCTATTGCAACTGTATCGCTTGTACTGGTATGAGCCTTTTTCAACAATTACTTTTCCTGGAGGATCATTTTGAGGTGTGGTACTTCAGGCTTTACCCCCAGAAGTGTATTGCTAGCAAGTTCGGCTGCCACTTTCCCCACATCTATATTGTCATTTGATACCCTTATGATGGCCAGATTTAGCTTAGGGAACTTCAGTTTCTGACCCTTCTGGTATATGACTATACATATAAAAATTACTTTATGCTAGTGGCTTTTGAACTATGTTTTAAACTAGTGTTCCTTTGATGTAGGATTGTCAGGCCCCCCCTTGCCACCAGCAGAGGATGCAGGACTGGTAGGTTTGCCAGATCCAGTTTGGGACACTCCTGGAGATTTGGGGATGGTGTGTGGGAAGGACAGGGACCTCAGTGGGGTAAAATGCCATAGAGTCTGCCCTCCAAAGCATCCATTTTCTCCCGGGGAAGTGATCTCTGTGGTCTGAAGATGAGCTATAATTCCAGGGAATCCCCAGGTCTCACTTGGAGGCTGGCATCCCTACAAATTGGAAGCTTCTCAATGAGATCAGTAATGGCAGACAAGCATCCGTAAAAGACATCTTTCCCATCACTACAGATTGTGTGTCTCCTAAGGTGCACTCTGAATTCATGCAAGGTGACAGAGATGACCATAGGTTCCAGCCTGCAATCTGCATGCAACATATGTCCTAGGCATGCTGCAGAACACTGTGTAAGCATCAATGTTCCCTCTAAGCTGTAAAGTCTTGTGAGCAAAAATTATACTTTGTGAGCTACTGGCGTTAAAGTTATGAGCAAACGATTTGGCTACTGCATAAATTACTTTGCTCTGGAGCCCTCCTTCCTGAGCTAAGACAAAAAGGTGTGAGCCGGAGGCTAAAAAACTGTGAGCTATCTCACACTAACTCATCTTAGAGGGAACACTGGTAAGCATATGGGTTCTTCGGCAGATGTGTAGGTGCTCTTCACTGAGTGTCCAGATAGAAAGAGACCACTACAGCTAGATATGCATATTTTATGCTAAATAATAGGTATTGGTAGATTTTTTCCAAAACTTCCTCTCACAAGCCTCCTTCCTGTGATAGTAACTCTGGCCTGGCTCATTTTTGTTTGTTTATGGCTTTTGCAAACCTGAGGATATATGTTCTGGACATCTAATGAAATCTGAAACTGAAGCACTAAAGGACTGAGTTCTACATAACTTGAAGCTACACTCAGTCATGAAACAGATACATGAATCAGAGAACGGCATGGAAATCTTTTGACAAACAACAACGTGGTTTTCCTAGCTGAGCTCTGTATGGTGTGAAACACGGTTCCCTTGTTGCTTGAAAGAGTTGCAGAGCCTGGAGGTTTTCATATGCTTCCACGTTCTTCTTCACCCTTCTCAAATATTATAGGAATTGAATATTCAAAACAGAGATTCTAGTTGAGGCTCCTGCTGTCTCTTCCAAAATGACATGAATGTGAGTTGTAGGAGCTGAAACTCATTTTCCAGTTACTGTTCTGAACATTCTGGCCTCTGCATATGGATAGACAGTTAAGGCCCTTAAAATGATATCAGTCATAAAACAAAAAACTATCTAAAACAAATATTTCCTTCTCCAGCTATCATCAACTGTCACATGTCCATATTCCATACTATGTCAAAACGTAGGTATTTAAAAGCATTGCCAAAAATCATGCTGAGCAGCCGGAATCTCAGATCATGAAAGGCACTTGCAGTTCCTTCCCCGTGCAAATGGCTATGAGGACCAGGCTGTTAGTAGTCATTGCAGGGAGTGACAAGAAGATTCACAAATGTCATCCTGGGAATAGATTAAGTAGCCAAAAGTAGGTAATTCATAACTGCCTACTTTGTCAGATGCATGATGAATTGTTCCTTCTCTGGGCAGATACGTATGTGTGTGTCAATGAATATGAAGGGTGAAAGATTGGAGAATATTACTAAGGTAGCCAGAAGATCCAGCAATCTAAGAGAGAGGTGTATCCTATTATTATACAGAATACAAGTTGGGGACAGCAGAGCCTGGGAAATGACATGGGGTGGGGTCTGCAGTGGGAAGAGAGAATCAGTGGAAATTGCCTATTTAGTCTGGATCCAACCCTCTACAGTCTCCTGTGAAGAGGAAACTCGTGAATCTTCTAGCAATTTCCAACATTTACCTTTTGATGAAATTGATTAAAAGCACAGTAGTAGATCATATCAGGACTTTCCAAGAAGAAATATATTTCCTCAGCGTTTAACTATGAGTTGCCAACCGTCAGATTTTTTTTTGCTCATCTCCGTTCAATTTTTTTTGCCTTAGATATCAGGTATTTTACTGGATAAATCAATTATTTGGAACAGGGGTAAGGTTAAAACATTTTGTTCCTATTAACCTCCACCTCTTCATGCCCAGATCTGATATACTGTCCCCCCCAACTTGCCAAAATTTTACTAGATTGCAGCACTTAACCAGGCAAAAATCAGTCATTTGATCAGCCTTTTGTTGTGCTTCTGGCTCTGCCTACTGACCAGGTTTTGCCAGTTTTTAAAAATTGCAATGTGACAGTTCTGCCCATTTAACAGGGCAGTCCTATGCAGGGTGACTGCAGAAGAAGCCCACTGGTTTCAGTGGATTTAGTGCATAGGATCACACTGTAAATATGGATTTTAGTGGCTTAAATCAACTATCTTTGTCAACAAAAATCCTCCAAATGAGTCCTCTCAATGGCTTTTGACAATGTAGGACCAAAGCTCTGTAATAGGGGGGAAAGGGAGAGATTTTCTGAAGGGACACTTGCTCAACTTTGCTCTCCCCCATAGTGGCATTATCTAAAGAAGTGAGCAGTGACTCACGAAAGCTCATACTCTAACCCAAATATTGTTAGTCTATAAGGTGCTACTGGACTCTTGCTCTTTTCTACTGCTATAGACAGACTAACATGGCTACCCATCTTGATCTATAATACTGTCATCATTTATTGTTTGTTTGCATCATAAGTTTCTCCAAGGTGCTCAGAGCAGTGTGGTAGCCTTACCATCTTTGCTTAAGGTTACCCCGTTGTTTTTTTTAGATGGCTCTAAAGGTGGACTTGACCATTGCATGGAGAACAGGCCAATCCACAGCTATTAACCAGGGTACTTAAATGTTTCCAGGCAATGCGCTAGAACAATGGTTCCCAACCTGGGGGCTGGGGATCCCCACGGCAGGGGCTATGGAGTTATTGCAAAGGTTCTGCAAATGCACTGATTAAGCATTGTCCATTTGATCTTTTTTTATATACTTAAGTTTTTATTTATATCTATCAGTCCACAAACTCACATTAATTATCCATCTTATTGATATACTCATTTTCTATTTTTAGCAATCATAATAACCAAACGAAATTAAAAAAAAATTCACCTGAGGTTACTATTCCAACAGCCTGAGATTTCTACTCTCATTTAATCCCTCTTCTTTTCATATGCCCCTATCTTACCCGTTTGTGATTTCCGTCCAACTTCCCCATAACTTTTAGTTAATCCTAATACAACTCATAATCTACAGTTCATTTCTACCTCAATTACTACTATTTTTCTCCATCTTCTTCTGTACCTAAAAAGAATAGTTGAAAGAGTTGCCTCCAATTATGGGTGCTACAGAGAACAACTCTACAGTGAGAGGTGAACCTCCTCTCTCCCTGTATTCAGAGGTCTTGGGGGGTACACTCGTCCCCTCCTTGCTATACTAAAGACTCTAACCCTCTAATCAAACAATACACACAGATAACTATTCTTACTTAGACATGTTTAGAGTGCAAGTCTACTCTTGTCCTAATAAATCTTACTTTCAATTGTTTTCCCCTGCTTACACTATAGCCTAACTATCCACACCAGAGTATATTATTCCTTTCACACCCCTCCTTCTTTCAATTTAATGACAGCCTCAATAAGTTTTTTACCCGTCATCTCATTATGTGCTATAAACTTTTTGTTATTTAAATTAACCATCAAATGGCCGAGTGCTAGCCATCTATATGGTATTTCCTTTTCTCTCAATGTTTTTGCAATTTCACGCAGTCTTTGTCTCGCAATCAGCTCCTCTGGGATGACATCAGCATACAAAAACACGCATGTGTCTTCAAGGGGTAAACCTTGTTTTTCTCGAACTATTTTGAAAAGTTTGTTTCTGATTTGTAGCTCTTTGAATTCAACGATGATGTCTTGTGGAACGTCTGGGGGAGCTCTCTTTGAAATGTTAATTCAGAAAGCGGTGGCACAAGCAGTAAAACGCTTGCTCCTGTAACAACAACTATGGCTGTTCGAGACCCACCGCGGCTGGGGTGAGCTCTCGGCCCAAGTCCCAGCTCCTGTCCACCCAGCAGTTCGAAAGCATTACATTGCAAGTAGATAGAATGGGTACCTGCCCTAGGTGGCAG
>NW_015161404.1:1068844-1088305 GCF_001447785.1 Gekko japonicus
CCTATGTACTATGTGGCCTTAGGTAGGTTAAACTGAATTTGAACCCCGTGTAAACTGCTCTGAGACCCTTAGGGGTTAGGAGCAGTATATAAATCGAATGTTAAATAAATAAATAAAAAGCCGAGGTAATTATCTCTTCAGAGGTCTCTGTTACTCCTTCTGACTGAAGCATCTGCAAAAACCATTTGTTTAGTTCCTCTTTAAGATGACCTGTTACACAGAAGTTTGAGGAAACTCCACGTAGTTTCGGTTTCCTTTCCTTTAACCTGGTCTCCTGAAGGATAATTTTATTTTTAGCCCATTTTTCAAACTCTTGTATCTCCGACAAATCATCAGCTGCTTTTTTAGCGATTTGAAGTGCAGATTCAGCTTTCTTCCCCGTCGCTTTCGCAGTTGAAGTAAGTTCATCTACTTTCTGATTCATAGGGTCAATAACGAGCTTGAGCTGAGCAAATTCCTTTCTTAATTGTCCAACATCAGAAGACAAAGCTTTTATCTCACTCTTAATCTCCTCCTTTATTTCTGTTAATGTCTGTGTAATTGAAGCCTGATAGTCTTGGTTTGAAATCCCTCTTGCTGCCACCATTTCCTCTAGCAAGGAGAGCTCTCGCTCTGATTCTTCCGATTCAGTATTATCCTTCCTTGGCAGTTTGAGAGGTGAGTTTTTAACTCCCTTTTCCCCTTGGGCTCTCCCCCTGCCTGGCATTGAAAGATTTTGTAAAGTTACCTTGTTTTTTAAAGAGTAAACGTTGTTTTTCCGTTGGGGTAGCAGGATAGCGTAAGAGCTGCAGCCGACCGGAAGGACAGCTGCCACGCCCCCACCCTTTTGATCTATTTGTCATGTATTTTCTCAGTTAAAGGATACAACTACTATCATGTGGACATCTGCAAAACTTTTGGATGTTATAAAGGGGCCCTTATATTAAAAAAAGTTGGGAACCATTGGACTAGAGTGTCATCTACTAGGGAGCAACAGCAAAGGAGAACTGTTGCCTTCAAGTGCTATTTGTGAACTTCCTAGAGCATTTGGTTGGTCACTGTAGGAAACAAGTGAACATTTGGTTTCTCATCCATCAGCTCCCATGATCTTATGCTTTAAGGCTGCAACTCCAGAGTGCTGCATTCAAAACATTCTGGCATAAAACAGTATTGCTTAAAAATGCAGCAATTGATGAGAGGGACAGGAGAATTATTGTTTTCCATATTTTCCCTTGTCATTGAATAAAAGTCTCTCTCTCTCTCTCTCTCTCTCTTTCTTTTCTCTGTAATTGTTACCTTAAAAATGGACCAAGAAATGTGGTAAAATAAAATGAAGTTAAAGATATGATGATAAAGTATTCCCAGCAATAATATTTAAAGAGGGATTATGTTCTTCTATACATTAATAATTTTCTTTTTCCTGGCAAAATAAACAAAGGCTCTGTGTTCACCTGGCACTCTGCACTGAGTACCTAAAAAATGCTGGGGCTGATATGTGATGAGGATTTGTTGAGTGTTTCTTTATGTATACCTTTCACAAAGCTGTCCAGAAAAGCCAAGTAGGTTGGCAGCCATTTTACAACTCAGCATTTGTAACCTTATCTTACAATTAAGATGCAGAAGGCTAACAGTGTAATCAAGCTCCATTTAAGCCAATAGGAAGTTTCTTGGTGACTCTAGAAAGTTGTCACAATATCTCAGAAATCACTGAAGAGTGTACTCTTGTACTAGTAGTTCACACTTATTTTTTCATACAGTTATGTTCTTGCATGTGCTAAAGGATGGTGCCATGGAGACAGGTCTGGAAATGACTTTATGGGGAGTAAGATATTGACCTAATTATATATGGTAGCAAGAACAGAAATTACTTCTAAATGAAAAGAATAGAAAAATCTTTGATTGAACCTTGGCTGAGAAGAGGCTATATTGACATGTTTGGTGTGAGATCAGTATTGCAACATGACAAGTAAATATCAAATGATGGCTTGCCTATGTGGATCCATTGCAGTTCAAATACCACAGAATTTTCATATCACCTGATGCCCATGTTAACACAGTACTTTTCAGCTGAATTTCATTTGAGTTATTGTTATGTGATTATTAATTATAATTCTTAGTACTTATTATTTTAATTTTATTTCATGTTGTCTGACATGTCACTGGTGACAAGATTACAGTTCTTGGTTATGACTTTGAATCCATGCATCATTCACTGTTAGGCTGTGCCTTATCATTTGTTTATGTGGTTGTTATGCACACATGAAATGGAAAACAGTTTCCCATTCCTCCAGCCCCTGATTCAGCCATTTACCAGCAATAGAGCAGATATTTTTCTGTACCATTTTAAGAAAGTGCTTAAGTAAACTGCTTAGTAGATGGATGGACACTAATCAATGCTAAATTATAACAGGTTTCCCAAAGAAGACTTATGGCATTCCTGTGGATGTTTAAATGATTCACCATGTGCCAGGCAGTAACAAAGTATCCTGTCTTTGTGAAGGACATCCCACAGATCAGAGATGGTTTTAAACAGCTGCAAGTTTCAGGTGCAGAGGCCAATAGGTACTCTTTCAAGTTTCAAAAGACTGAGCCTTTAAGAGACAGAATCAATTGTGACCTTTGGAATACATCTAGTGTTATGGTTCAGACCTCTTTCTCTCTCCTTCTAAACCTTCTTTGGTTATATGTGTATGTTGTTCTTCTTTAAACTTTTGGTAGAGGAGTTCCAAAGGATTGTTATTTATAGGAAACCAGAAAAAATGAAAGCTAAAACTGGCTTTCCATGGACACCATATGACCATAATAAATACCTGAACTTGTTGAAAAGGTGAAAAATAAACTAATTATATACCAAAATTATGGTATGATCCTGTGCACACTTAACTGAGAGTAAATGCTACTAAACTTTGGGTGAGGACCCTGTAATTTGTGTATTCAAAAAAGGGGCATTAATGGACAGCACCCATGTCAATAGTCAGAATAGTCAATAGTCAGACAATCAATAGAACTTCTTTCTGGATGACAGTTAGCCACTTACCTGCAGGTGAACACAAAGGCTTTTAAAGGTATACACTGGGGCAATATGTTTCTTGAATGGCTACTCACAAGACATGATCTTCTAATTAATATTTGACCATCTGGGTGTGTGCTTTCTTTCCTCAGGAAGTTTGTCGGAAGTTACAGATGAGATCATATGTGGGTCAAGTTTGATGATGACACTGCTTCTTTCAGGAAGATTATTATTATCCTATTCCTAAACTCAGTATCTTGCTCAAGCATGAGTTACTTTAGCCATAAATCATCTCTGTGACAAGGAATTGTTAATGACACAGTGAAGACCAAAATACAGAATAGTAGGGATCCATGATGAGACTCACAGCTATGCAACGTAGGTATCTGTCTCTGTTTCATATTGGGTGTTCACTGATAGCGACAAAAGGAAAGAGGAATCACTTAAAAAACCTTTAATAAGAAGAACAGCTAAAACAGATTGTACATCAATCTTCTAGAACAATCTAGGGTCATGTGATCTTAGGGAAACTCCTTAATTTACCCATTCTTTATTCATTGTTTATAAGGAAATGTCTATAAATTATAAATTCTATCAATTTTCTGTGGCTTTAAACAGCCCAGGAATCATATTTTCTTTTGGGGAAATGTCACAGGGACAAAGAGTTAACTCCCTCTATGGTTGCTTTTGGCAGCTAAACTATGTGTTTGAAAACCCTATCACAGACCCCAAATGACACATGTAGCTTTTGCCAAAGTAACGAATGCATATCTTCCTCTGATTTCTTTGTGGTTTTTCAGACTTTTGAAAATCACAGCTATCACAATACACTTGGATTATTCACATTGCTCATGACAAATCTGTTCCCTCGAGGAGAATAGTTTCTACTCTTATTACTTAAATGGCAATGCATGTGCTATTCTTTATAAGGTGTACGTTACGAATAGCACTTTAAATATGGGCTATAAAAGTTTGGGTTTTGGGATGCTTGGGGAGAGGAAAATCAGAAACCAAATCCCAAATCTCTCTTTGCCATGTAATAAAATCCACTCTCTTTAGGTCTGTGTAAACAATTTTGTGTTAAAAGAGAGAGGCCTGATATGTAGTCTTGTGATAAAAACAATAAATTCAATTTGGAGCTTAACATTTGGTAACGAAATTATTACCAGGAATAACACTGAAAGAAAGATTGCTTCATTCTAAACTTCACTAACTTGTATTACGATCCAACTAAAGTTAGCCCACTTATACCTCAGTCATTTAGGGTTGAGCAGAAAGTACTTTTATTCTGCAACATTTTCAGCAGTGTTGGGCCTGCTTTTTGTATCTTGCAGTGACTTCAAATGCCTATACAGGAAACATTACCCTCATTTTGAATTGATTTTGCTTGCTGGCTACTGGCTGGCTACTGACTGCCATGAGATTATGTGCTAGGAATGCTGAAAGTGCTATATAAATGTTAAATGTTATTGTTAGCATTATTTCTTCATGATTCTTGATCCACTAGCATCAGCTCAGTTAATCTAAGAAGCGTGTTTACTCTCTCTTGTTCTAAGTTTATTCTGTTTGCCTAAGTTATTTTGTTTGCCTTCAGTGATATCAGTATCAGGTTGGCTACACAGTGTTGTCATTGTATTCACAATGTGACCCCCAATTGGCTGGGATCATCCAAGTGATTAATGGAAGGAGGAGAAAAAAAAGCCATGATCAGGAAAGAGGAACTGAAGCAGTAGCACCAGCTGGGAGACAAAAGTATCACCAAATAGTGCTGGAAGAGATTGGGGAGGGGGAATGGTTACACCCTGAAATACCCAGAAAGCAAAAACAAGAGAATATCCAGCACAACCCTGCACTGATTGCATCAGGGAAGCTCTGCTTCAATTACTCCTATTAATATCAGTGTAAATTACCAAATCTATATACTAATAGTGAAAGGAGCCCCCTGCGTGCAGATATCTAAACCCGCACATCGGGGGCACCTGGGGGGGCAGGGAGATTTTCCTGCGCACGTGGGGCAATGCCCAGGTGTGCAGAAAAATATGAAAAGTTGGAAAAACCCTTTTCAGACTATGCTGATTATACTTGCGGTGCATTCTGGCACTTGCGGGGGGCAGAGGAGGAACTGGTGCTCACCCCCTGCAGTTGCCTCAGCTGGGGGGTTCAGGTTTGATCGATTGATCAGATTGGATTTCTACCTCGCCCTCCCCACCGAGGCAGACCCTGGACCAAGGCTTCGTGAGCAAAAATCCTACTTTGTGAGCTACTGGCATTAAAGTTCTGAGCGAGCGATTTGGCTGCTGCATGAATTAGTTTGCTCTGGAGCCACATCCTTACAGAGCGAAGGCGCGCCTCCCCCTCCCCCCCCCCCCGGGGGGGGCCGCGGGGGGGGGGGGGGGGGGGGGGGGGGGGGGGGGGGGGGGGGGGGGGGGGGGGGGGGGGGGAATCGGTAGGCTCGGTGGCTGGCAGCCACTCAGGCCGTGCCACCAGTGTCCGGGGGGGGGAGGGTTACCTGCTACTGCTGCTTCCTCCTCCTCCTGCTCTGTGTGGAGCTCTTCTCTCCCCCCCCGCGAGTATCGCGGATCCCCTTTCTTGTACTTAACTAATTCAGGACTTTTTGTGTTCTGTTGGCTGGTATTCTGAGGCTGTCTTAACCTTTTAAATATTTCTTTTTCATTTTTTGTTAACCCCTTTTTAATACAATCCAGAAGTTTTTCTATATCATATATTTTCTTATTTTTATTTATTATCAGATTTATACCCCACCCTCCCAGCTGAGGCCGGCTCAGGGCGGCTTACATAAAAGAATAAAACCACACGAGTAAGCACTTTAAATAGTCCTAAAACCATATAAAACATTCCAACATTAAAAGATGCTAACATTAATGATACTAATAGGTTATTAAATGATGGTGGTTGACCTTCAGTATTCTATCCTAGTGGTCAGCCCAAAGATCTAACCTTTGTGCAGCTGTCACAGGCTGTTCTGGTGGCTTCAGGGAACAGGGTTCTCTGTCAGGGGCGGCTCCTAATTGAAGGTCTGGTGGGAAAGCTCCATCTTGCAGGTCCTGCAGAACTGCATGTGGTCCCACAGGGCCCTGATCTCTTCTGGGAGCTCATATACAGACCAAGATCCAAAGAACCATGGAAATAATTTGGCAAACCATGGGGAAGGGCTGTGGCTGTGTCCAAAACAGATGCTCTACTGCTGAAAAAAGGCAATGGCTGTGGTCACACATGCTAAATAATCCACTTTCAATCCACTTTCAATGCACTTTCTAACTGGATTTTTACTGTGTGAACTGGCAAAATCCAGTTGGAAAGTGCATTGAAAGTGGACTGCAGGTGGATTATTTAGTGTGTGTGACCGCAGCCAATGATAGGAATTAAAAAAGAGCAGCATTGGTCTCAGGTTTGATCTCTGGAATGTCCTATTAAAAGGATTGAGTATGGATGAAAAACCTCTACCTGTGACCCTGCAGATCAACTGGCAGTAAGAGGGCAAATTGATCGAGAGCAAATTGATAGAGAGGGCGATGGCATTACAGTTACAGGGCTTTCTGGATGATGCTTCAGTCCTGGATCCCTTCCAGTCTGGCTTTCGCTCGGGTCATGGGACGGAGACAGCGTTGGTCGCCTTGACTGATGATCTCCGAAGGCATCTAAATCGAAGCGGTGTGGCGGCATTGCTGTTGTTAGATCTGTCGGCCAAGTTCAATATGCAGATGACACCCAGCTCTATCTGATGCTGGGCGGCCAGTCGGACTCCAGTCCTGATGACCTTTATAGGGTGTTGCAAGCCATGGCTGGTTGGCTCAGGCTGAGCCAGCTGAAACTAAACGCGGTGAGGACAGAGGTCCTGGGCCTGAGTTGGATTGGTTCGGGGTTGGGGCTCACTCTCCCGACCTTCGATGGGGTGCCTTTGGTGCTGGTGCCGAGTGTTAGGAGTTTGGGGGTGCTCCTGGACTCCTTTTTAATGATGGAGGTCCAGGTGGCAGCCACTGTCAAGTCAGCCTTCGACCATCCTCGGCTGGTGCAACAGTTGGTTCCCTACCTGGATCATGATGACCTGGCCACAGTGATCCATGCGACGGTCACCTCGAGGTTAGACTACTGCAATGCTCTCTACATGGGGCTGCCTTAGTTGCAGATCCGGAAGCTGCAGCTAGTGCAGAATGCAGCAGCCAGGCTGCTGATGGGTCTCACTAGGCGAGACCATATCCAGCCTGTGCTGAAGGCGCTGCACTGGCTGCCAATAGTGTACTGGATCCATTTCAAAGTGCTGGTTATTACCTTTAAAGCCCTATATGGCCAGGGTCCGGCTTACCTGAGGGACCGCCTTTCCCCATACGTTCCCCCAAGGGCACTACGGTCAGGGGGGCAACATCTGTTGGCTGTCCCAGCCGCCAAGGTAGTTAAATACGCTGCAACTAGGGCCAAGGCTTTTTCGGTGGCGGCTCCTACCTGGTGGAACAAGCTCTCGGAGGAGATCAGGGCCCTGCGGGACCTTATGCAGTTCCGCAGGGCCTGTAAGATGGAGCTCTTCCACCAGGCTTTCGAGTAGGGGCTGCCACCGCCATTGTACCACCACCGTATTAACACCATGAGGTGCACTGGCCCTGGTATGGGGATGACAGTTATAGTGTATCATCATTTGAGCAGAGACAATTGTGTTTACTCGGAGTGCGTTATTGTTATTGGCATTTTATTATGGAATTGATATGGTCTGTTGAGCACCGACTTTTAACTGTTTTATAGGTAATGATTGTTTATTGTTTTATGTATGGCATTTGCCTCTATGTTCGTCGCTGTGAGCCCATGTTGGAAGGGCGGGATACAAATTTAATAAATAAATAAATAAATAAAAATAAGAGTAGACCTATACTGACCTTGATTAGGGTTCCCAAATCTACATAGGAAAAGACCTGGAGATTTGGGGGTGGAGTCTGGGGAGAGCAGGGTTTAGGGAGGGGAGGGACCACAGTGAGGTGTAATGCCATAAAGTCCACTATCCAAAGCAGCCATTTTCTCTAGGGGAACTGAGCTCTGCCGTCTGGCGATCAGTTGTAATTCCAGGGGATATCTAGGCCCCACCTGGAGATTGGCAAACATGACCTTCATAGACCAGAGGTCTGACTCAGAATGACTTTTTTTGTATTCTTGCACTCATAATGAGGATGTGTATGTGTGTGTGAGAGAGGCAAAGTATAATTTGTTATATTCCTTATGCCGGATAGAAATTTTCTTCTGAAACTGAGGTATTTCAACACAATTTAAGATTCAACATGGTGATTTTCAAAGAAAGACATTCTTCCATCCATGGGACCCATTTTTCAGTCCCAGGGAACCAGTGGCAGATGATAAAATAGAATCTAGGAACTTTACATCTCAGTTCTCTTCCTTAACTATGTAACAAATCTAATGCTTATTCTTATGTGTCCATGTTGTAGTAGATTTGGCATTTTATTAAACATTCCACACAATAGAATCATTTTTGGTGTTGAGGGTACATGCATGAACCTAAGCAACATCACACGTTCCAGTATGTTTCTCTCTGTCACCATGGTCAAAATTTGTTTTCACTTTCAGCACAATCATTTGTCTGTTAACAACACCTTTCCCTTGCTGAACACTTTTAAATTCTGTCACTGCCTTTTACCTTCAGTTTAAAATATAACCCTTGATTACATCAGCTCTAGAGACACTGGCTACTTCGTTCCTCTTGATGATATTGAAGACTGTTTCCAGACCTTTCTTTTCTTTTTTCCTCCCAAAATTGTAATACAGGTAAGAGCAGAATCCATTATCTGTGTTCTCATGCAGGCAAGGTTGGAGGAGGAGCCATGGCTTAGTGGTTGAGTACAGACCTTATATGCAGAGAGTCCCTGGTTTAATCCTTGATATCTCTTTGCCAGAGACCCTGGAGAGTTGCTGCCAATTAGAGAGGTGAACCAGTGGGCTGATTTGGTAAATGGTAGATCCAGGTGGGTAGCCATGTTGGTCTGAAGCAGTAGAACAAAGTTTGAGACCAGTGGCACCTTTAAGACCAACAAAGTTTTATTCAAGGTATGAGCTTTTGTTTGCAAGCACACTTCCTCAGACACAATATGTATGAACTTTGTTGGTCTTAAAGGTGCCACTGGACTCTGTTCCATTGGTAAAAGGTAGTTTTGTATGTTGATATTCACAGTGAATTGTAATAAGATTCTAAATTTATTGCATCTTCTCTTTGCAAAGTAAAAGTTGTGTCTAAGGGACATAAGCATATTATGTTTGTTAGGTGTACTGCTAAAATGTGAATGGAATAAACATGCATGTTTTAAGCACATGTTATATACAGGAGGATCTTTTGGTTAAATGTACACCTACCTAGCTTTGCCTGTGCATAACATATTCAGTGGCCCTCAAATTGCTTGCTCAAAACATGACAAAATTTGGAGGCGATGCTAGTATTCAAACAGTCCTGACATAATTGTATCTGTTGCATAATTTTCTGTAATTTTAGAAAAGCTTTTTAAGGAAAAAAAAGAATCATATGAAGTATACAAGAAATGGAAGCCCTAAAAAAAGATTCGTTCTGCCTTCTTCTTTCAATCCCTCATAAATATTCCTCAATGAAAATTTTCCTCTTACTCTTCTCAGAAATGTTAATAGCCTGCTACAAACACACATCATTTCAAAAACACTCAATGAAAAAAAAAAATCATCAGAAGGGATCACAAGCTATTGTTCCCCACATGCAGTTAATATATCACTTTAACTGTGCGGAGCACAACCCTACTTTAATCATCCCTTCTGAAAACATGTGGAATACTCATCTTCTCTAATCCTTGTCTATAGTATTTCCAAAGTACTTTACAAGCTTGGAGTAACTGACTTTAATGCCTTGCAGCAGCTGAGCTGGTAGCACACATGATATCTTAAATGTAACAATCAAAGAAGCATGCAAGATTCTGGTATTTCCGCTGGCTTGCAGATGTGCAGAAGCCTAGTCCAAAAACTGAAATGTCAATTGTGAATAATAAAAAAAAAAGTTTTAAAGCAAAGAACATTTCACTGCCCTGTGTCAACACCCTTCTAATGTGAGGGGACACTGTCTGATAGGGAATTGGATCGGTATTAAATATCGGTTACCTGACCCCGACAGTAATTTCTTTTATTGTATGTGTGTCCATGAATAACGTTGCATAGGATTTATGTAATGCTGTATATTGTGTTATTAAGCCAGAGCATGTGGAATTCTTCAGGTGCTAAGCTTTGATGTCTCTGCCCTTCAGGGTATTAGGTTTTTTTTGGTGTTCATTGAAAATGATGCTTGTGATTTAAAGTAATCCTCTTATTGGAAAGTGAAATGGAGGAGGGAATGAACTCCAAGATGAACCTGGAACCTTTTTTCTTTCGTCCCCGTTGTGATCCTCTTCTCCCCCTCCCCCATTACACTTTTAAAAAATTCTTTCCAGTGCAATGGAATTCAACAACTGCTCCAAAGAGCAAAAGTATAACTCCTTGCAACATTTTATGACATGGAATGTCGTTTATAGCATTGAAATGTTAGAATTTACAAACCAGAGAGCAGCAGGCTTACTTTAAAATGAGCAGGCAGTATAAAAACACAAAGGCAACTTTCTATTTCCCCTATTAACTAAATGTTACATGGAAGACAGGAGAGTGCGGAAAGTGAAAAGAGGTATATAAATGTCTCCTCATGAAAAACATTAATATTTTGTTAGCACTTTATAATGATGGCTCTTTATGATTTGATGTACAGTGCTAAACCACAAGCTCCTGCACAGTGAAATAATAAAACAGCTTATTCAGTAAATGTGCTTTACTGTTTTCTAGTGTTTTCATTTTAGACTATATTTCACCAGTCATTGATAGAACTAAATAAACACTGTGATGCAGCCATTAAAGAGTAAAGAATCTGCACTCTAGTTCTGCCAAATCAAGAGAAAATATACAGATGGCAATTTGTTCTATTATTTTTAGATAATTACGCCACCCACAGGAACAAATAATACATGCCAACTTACTGAATACATAAAATACCATTAAAATCCTTCTAATGCCTGACAGAAAACAACATTACAAGATGAATTTTCAGCAGTGGAGGGCAAATTTAAGTGAATTCATGCTCCATCTTAACCCCAGCCACTGGAAGGTAGTTCAAATCAAAAGGTCTTTTATCTTCCGCATTGTATTCAGATTCCCACTCTGGCTGGCCTCTCCAATGGGCATCCTTGGGCAGACTAGAAGCAATTCAGACATTGTATGATATCGGGGACGTGCTCTGTTAGTCTTAAAGAACTTCATAAAACTTAGGGGAGAAGATAGTTTCTGAGTTACGTATCTCCAAACCTGTACACCAGGCATGTCCAACTTTGAACAGGCCAAAAGTGCCGGTGATCTACCACCATGAAAATAAAGTTTCAAATTAGTTTTCAAATTAGATTTTAACCCACTAAAGTTGGGTTCCACTGCCACCCCCCCCCCCAATTTATAATGCACCTTCTGTCATTTACTGGTAAAGGGCTGGGGATCTACATCTGACCCCTCCGCGATCTACTGGTAGATCGCGATCTACCTGTTGGACATACCTGCTGTATACAGTTTTAAAGATCAAACCCAGCAAGTTGAAGTGTGCCGGGAAGCCTAAAGGGACTAAAAAGAGGCATGCAATATCCATGCACATGAACCGTTGAGACTTATGTTCACTCAGGTGCAATAAAAGGAAATACTAGTTTGTACCACATGAGGGCACATTTAAGTGAAATTATTCCCCAAGCCAAACTGACATGGTAAAATCACATTATAATAAATTAATGAAATCAAAGCATAATGTGTGGATCAGAATTATGTAAAACAAAGGCATTTATTTATTTCTTTGAAACACTTCTATGCTCCCTTTCCACCCAGTTCAGGGTCCTCAAAGCAAAGTATACACGCACACAAACATATATATAAGATATTTTAAAAAATTAAATAAACATAAAAATATATGGGCAAAAAAAAAGACACTCGGAGAGTTAGTGAGGGATGCTAAACAAAATAAAAAGTCTTCACCTGCTGGCAGAAGACAGCTCTCCCTGGGGAGGGAGTTCTACAGGTCTAGCGCCATGACTAAGAAGGCCAGTTCTCAGGGTGGCATAGACAGCCAAAACAAGGCCTCTGAAGATGACCAGAGTGGTTGAATATGTTCACATGTGAATTGGTGGTCCTTCAGGTATGCTGGCCCCAAGCCATCCAGAGAGTTAAAGATCAATAACTGCACCTTGAATTGGACCTGGAAACTAACTGGCAACCAGTGTAAATGGAATAGGAGTGGACTGACATGGTCCATATGACCCACTCCAGTCAGCATTCTGACTGCAGTGTTCAAGGGCAGGCCTACGCAGAGCTCTGTGCTGTAATCTAATCTAGATTACTTTTATCAGTTTACGTTAAGAAAATACTGTGTTCAGTATTAGCAGTCAAAGTGCAATTGGTTTACTTTATGGAAGACTGAGCAAGAGGAGAGATATTCTTCATAGTTTTATGTTTAGCTGGTAGACATACAAGAATTTGAAAATGACGCAAAGGAGTCCAAGGACAAATCTCTATATAGACTACATGTAGTAAATATATAACATAATATGTACAGAATAAGGTATAAATTTAGAATCGAATAAGTACCAATATTTTGCTAAAGTCTCCAGGAAACATTTTTGATTTACTATGTATAAGGAGTTTCAGGGGTCAGAGTCTAGAAAGAGGATATACAACTTTTATGTCTCTTATTGTAAGGGTTTGTGGGGAAAAATACTGTACATGCTTGGACTTTGTAAAACAAGTCTTGTGTTTTATGATTCAAAAAAGAACACTGGCCAGAATCCAGAGGAGGAAAAATCATGCAGTTCTCTATATTTGAAGGGCATTAGTGTTTGTATTTCTTGAATAGCACCTTTCCCCCAAAAAATCTCATCACAAACAGCTTCTGAAACCAAGGGGTCTTTCAAGAGAACTTTATGATATGGCGTTGTGGTCTGTTGTTCACTTATACATTAATTTAGATTTTCAGAGGAAAATAGTTGAAAATCCCACTGGGTATGCCCACTTCTTTGGATCCCAGATCCATGTGCCAAATTACATTGTTGATTTCAGTCAGCATTAAAATGAGACAGTTTTCTTTAAGCATCCTTGCACTTCTTACAACTTGCAAAACATGACACCCTTCAAACTGTCTGATATCAGGTCCAAAGGATACAAGAGGTCACATAATGATCATCACCCTGTCCATTAAAAAAAAATTAGAGACTGTATTGCATCCTCTGCAGTGTCAGGGTCAGCCCTGGCCTATCCTCATTGTCATTGCTGAGGGACTTGAGAGAGGGAGAGTCCAGAAAGGGAGTCCAGAACCTTATGATCCCTGTTACATTTCTGAGTTCTTGCACCCCTTGGTCTCTAGGAGAAGACCCCTCCTTGCCTTATCTGTCACAACTGGCTTTCATCTGCGAGCCAGAAGTTCAGGCAATCAGTCGAAGAGCCAGAGCTTCCGGTGGATCAGGAGCCCCTAGAGTGGTCACTTGCACTCCATGGTAACCAACAGGAACAGAGCTGGCAGAGAGGCTGAAGTCTGATCCAGATAGAGGAGCATCTGCATGAAGCCTGGAGCTTTCCTTACTAAAGTAGTACTCAAGTGGAATACACCACTTGAGTCCTGGCAGAATTGGTGTGGGACAGGTGGTGCCCTTATAAACCTTCAGCTGAGTCTCAGTCATTGCTGTTTCAACTGTTCTCCAACCCAGTTTGTACTGATCCTGGACAGCTGCCTACATGAAAGGTGTCAGCTAGCCAGGAGTTCAGTTTCAAGCACCCAGCATTAGATCCCCAGCTCCAGCCATCCAGCTTTGGCTCCTACATGAAGTGCCAGCTCCAGCCTGGCCTGGCCTTGTCTGGCTATTGTTCTCCCTGGGCTAGCTGAGTAGAAAATGAAACATGTAGATTAATTCTAAAAACTGGAAACAAAAAGACAATCTAAATTGATGTATAAGTGAACTACAATATTTGTACATAGTTGATGGGATAAATACTGTTTCCATGTGTTCTGCAAGAATTTATTTGGAAACAGGAATAAAGAGTACAGCAACATTTTGATACCAGTAAGCTCACAGAAGCCCTCAGGTTCTTCAGCTTTCCCAGGATGAATCTGGCTGATAGTCAAAATCTTTGCTAGTTGTTTAACTAGACTGTAGTTCCCTGCTTCACAATGAGACAGTTTTCTTTAAGCATCCCTGCACTTCTTACAGCTTGCAAAACATGACACCCTTCAAACTGTCTGATAATGATCATCGCCCTGTCCATTAAAAAAAATTAGAGACTGTATTGCATCCTCTGCAGTGTCAGGGTCAGCCCTGGCCTATCCTCATTGTCATTGCTGAGGGACTTGAGAGAGGGAGAGTCCACAAAGGGAGTCCAGAACCTTATGATCCCTGTTACATTTCTGAGTTCTTGCACCCCTTGGTCTCTAGGAGAAGACCCCTCCTTGCCTTATCTGTCACAACTGGCTTTCATCTGCGAGCCAGAAGGAGTTGACTGCCATCGAAGAGCCTTAGCTTCCGGTGGATCAGGAGCCCCTAGAGTGGTCACTTGCACTCCATGGTAACCAACAGGAACAGAGGCGGCAGAGAGGCTGAAGCCTGATCCAGATAGAGGAGCATCTGCATGAAGCCTGGAGCTTTCCTTACTAAAGTAGTACTCAAGTGGAATACACCACTTGAGTCCTGGCAGAATTGGTGTGGGACAGGTGGTGCCCTTATAAACCTTCAGCTGAGTCTCAGTCATTGCTGTTTCAACTGTTCTCCAACCCAGTTTGTACTGATCCTGGACAGCTGCCTGCATGAAAGGTGTCAGCTAGCCAGGAGTTCAGTTTCAAGCACCCAGCATTAGATCCCCAGCTCCAGCCATCCAGCTTTGGCTCCTACATGAAGTGCCAGCTCCAGCCTGGCCTGGCCTTGTCTGGCTATTGTTCTCCCTGGGCTAGCTGAGTAGAAAATGAAACATGTAGATTAATTCTAAAAACTGGAAACAAAAAGACAATCTAAATTGATGCATAAGTGAACTACAATATTTGTACATAGTTGATGGGATAAATACTGTTTCCATGTGTTCTGCAAGAATTTATTTGGAAACAGGAATAAAGAGTACAGCAACATTTTGATACCAGTAAGCTCACAGAAGCCCTCAGGTTCTTCAGCTTTCCCAGGATGAATCTGGCTGATAGTCAAAATCTTTGCTAGTTGTTTAACTAGACTGTAGTTCCCTGCTTCACCACATTCAGATATCTGTGGGTCTGAAAGTTGTGATTGTCTGGTTTTGAATGATGAACAGAGATGTATTATTTGGACAGAGATGTATTCTCTGTAAATTGATTTGTTCTTCCATTTTTATAAATTACCTGGCAGTTAACACTATAATTTCAGAGATTATAGATTAAATCCAATGACTCCTTGCCACCAAGATGGATCCTTTAGCTCTCTTCCATTAAGTCTTCCTCCAACATAGAAACCAGTTATTAAGTAAATTTGATTTTTGGACATGTTATTTGTGAAAATCAAATCATCCCTGTTCTCGTTTGTTCTTTTCATAATAGTACATTATATGTTTCTGGTTTAATTCTTTCGGTTAGGGATTTTTTTTCCATTATAGCAGAGTTACAGACTTCAAAACAGACTTAAACTTCAGTGGACTTAGAAAGGCATAGCTGTGTTTAGGATTACACAGTAGTCAGATAGGTAATCATACAGGTCAGGCAGATTGTTTTCCATATCAATCAATTAATTAGTTCTTTAATTCTTCCAGTCAATTAACAATAACTCACAGACCGATTTCACATAAGAGCTGTGCCATGGTTGCGCCTCCCTTTGCCCCGCTTCTATCAGTCAATTTCCCACTTGAAGCCGCGTGACTGCATTTTGACCCGCGGCTTCGTGATCCTGTTTTTTGAGGATCACGAAACCGTGGGGAAAATCGGCTGAAGCCGTGGGTCAAAATGCAGCTGCGTGGCTTCGAGTGGGAAATTGACCAATAGAAGCGGGGCAAAGGGAGGCGCGACCACGGCACAGCTCTTGTGTGAAATTGGTCACAGTAATTCTTTATCATTGAACTTATATATTATACCTGGAACTCAGGGGCTTGAACTGGAGATTCTGACAGCAACGCCCAGTTGTCTTCCTCACTGCATCATCAGAGCAGCTAGCAAGAAAAGCAAATGGCTGGCCTGATCACTGCTGCTTTGCAGTGTCCTTTGCAGATGTTATACTGCAGCCTCCACCTCAGAAGGGTTGTGTTCCCAAGGAATTGGGCGCTAGTTTTATCTGCCTTCCCGCCAGCGGGAATTGGACTCATTGGTCCTAACCTGGTTCAAGTTCCTTTATTATGTTTCCCTATGGGGTTTGTAGTCATTCCTAACAATTCTTGTGTTCCTGATCTAACCATCGCTTTATAATAAATTTAACTTTGTTCTTCAAACGTGGATTTTCAAACGTGGATTGATTTCGAATGCATGGGGAATTGAACATTTTGTTAGGAATCCCCTTTTTCTTCATCACCCTGAGTCTGAGAGATCATGAGCGGGGCCGAGGAGAAACTACCAACAACGGAGGGGTCCACACCGGTCACCTCCAGCCCCCCTACCACCACAGCTGCGTCAGTACCGGTCTCGGTGCCAGCGACGTGTAACGATATGAGCTTATGTTTGTATTTCTGTATAGTGGTGATGCTGCTTATGTGTGTCTATGCATTGTGTATTCAGGGACTGCTGTTTGGTTGTGTTGCTTTGTTCTGCACCTCATGCTTGCCTAGAAATAGGCTGGCCTGGGCCTGCCTTGCACATACGGACCATGTGCTTCCCTGGAGAATGTATCCCATGACTCTTTGGGATGGAGAAGACACCGCGCCATTGCACCCACTTGGAGAGCTGTGGAAAATCCCCAGCGAACCCCGGCATCCCTGGAATGGAAAGAGCAAGTGACCCTACTCCCTTAATCTGGTTTGGAGATCTAAAGACAATAGCGTTTATGGCTTTGGAGCAGGAACCAGATCTGCAAATCAAGAGGGTGTCCATGGGAACGGAAGATTCACACCTTGCCAAAAGGCACCTTTGATGTAGAAGTAGGATCTGCATATTGCCACCACCCCTCAGGAGAGCGTCATCCCCCTCGTCATCCCCTCGTCACCCCCTCTTCATCCAGTAGTGATAGTTTAGAGGACGGGTTTGATAGTTTATGGCTGGATAGCACATGCCCCAAAAAGAGTTTATTTAAGGAGAAACTCTCCTTTGTCTCTCTGGTTAACCCACCTTCCCCATAGCAGTGCACTAAGGTGCTACAAGTGACTCTACTACTTAAGTTCTCCGGAGTCGCGACCCAGAGAGCTCACACGTGGTTTGGCTGGTCCTACCTGTGTGCCTTGGAGTTCACAAGCTGCTGCATTTCGGCTGCCCAGCGTTCCAAGGAGGAGAGTTCTTCCTCAGCTGGACCTCAGATGAGTATAGCCGTGCCCCATTGTGTCATCCCCATTTTGATGCTTTTGTTATTTTCTATGCTGTAATTGTTCTAATGTACTATTGTAACTAAGGAGCTTGTATGAATTTGTGTGATTCCGATTTTGTATGCCTGATGAAAAACCTTTAGTAAAGACAACATTTATTTAAGGACTAGCGTGTTGTCTCACTTCCTGGGATATAGCCGAGCGTCTCATTCGCCATCCGACCTCTGTATAGACTGGTATAGAACTTACGCACAGCCACAAACACCCAATTTTCCTTGGTAGATAACTTGGATTGGGTCTCCAGGAATTTCCTGGAGAAGTTGGCATAACAGATCTGGTGATTGCTGTAAATAAAGCAATTCGGCTAACAGTAATACAAGGGCATCTTTAAGACCAAGAGGTAATTTTTGTTTGGCTGTTTCTCTTCTGAAGGTTGCTAAAGAGGCCATGGGTTATTAACTATATGTTATCACTTTTATAAATTAATAAAAGAGTTAATGAAGTGGCTATTTGAAAGCTATTTATATGTAATTAACATCAAATGTATGTACACTTCCAGATCTTAACTTTAAAGACCTGTATAAATTATAATGTATCTACTAGAAAACTAATTTGACTTAATATCTGGAATAACTGATGCAAGAACTGATGATATGAGGAACAGATAATTTAATAAATGGACAGAAGAATCTGGAGAGTCCACTTAACTGACTTTTTACTAATCTGATGCATTTTAGAAGAAAAGACAGAGAACTGATATTGTCTGGACTTGCATCTGGGAGGCAAACTAAGGGTTCAGTAGGTTCAGATACAGCTTCCAGACAGGATGTAGCTGTTCATCCTACCATAAACAACAAGATGCTTCTCTGCATATTACATTGTGCTCTGTCCATTCCCCCCTGTATCCTCCTGTGTAGGTGTTTACTGTCTTTTGCTTGCTACATCTGCGGAACTGCTCAAGGTCAACCAGCTGGAGGTGGGATGGAGTTATGGCGTTGCTTTGCTTTATTATGTATCTCATGCCTGAGAACTGAACTTGTGTTTATGTTGTAGAATGTTGTGTTCCCAAGGAATTGGGCGCTAGTTTTATCTGCCTTCCTGCCAGCGGGAATTGGACTCATTGGTCCTAACCTGGTTCAAGTTCCTTTATTATGTTTCCCTATGGGGTTTGTAGTCATTCCTAACAATTCTTGTGTTCCTGATCTAACCATCGCTTTATAATAAATTTAACTTTGTTCTTCAAACGTGGATTTATTTCGAATGCATGGGGAATTGGACATTTTGTTAGGAATCCCCTTTTTCTTCATCACCCTGAGTCTGAGAGATCATGAGCGGGGCCGAGGAGAAACTACCAACAACGGAGGGGTCCACACCAGTCACCTCCAGTCCCCCTACCACCACAGCTGCGTCAGTACCGGTCTCGGTGCCAGCGACGGAAGTGGTGGGGGGAGCCGTGCCGAAATCTGCACCGGTCCCGTGGGCACCTCCGACCCCTTCCAGATGGGGCAAAGGAGCAGTACCCTCCTGGGACGACTGGACTAGGTTTGACTCGCGGAGCACACGAGAAACTTTTTCACACCGCGGGAGCGGGCTCCGCGAGAGCATGTATGACCAAGGGTTGTACCGAGGGAAGAGCACGGGCTTCCCTGGTGAATGGCCCGGAGGGGAGGAAGACCTCTGGGGCCCGGACCGACCGAGAGAGAGAGACAGCAGACCGACATTAGCCGGGGAGCGTGAGTCGATGGGAGACCAACTCGAGGATCTCGACCAGACCATGCAGCAGCTTATGCGGACTGTAGCTGATGTCTTCAATGCATTGCCGGGGATGATAGACCTCCGCATCGCAGAAGCGGCGGCGGCACAAGTTCTCCAGCAACCACTGCAACCACCGTTGATCCCACAACAGGCGCCGGCCCAACCGGGCCAACAACCACAGGTCCCGCCTGGCC
>NW_015161404.1:1088419-1088622 GCF_001447785.1 Gekko japonicus
CTTGCTGACAGACAGCCCCCATGGCAAAGCTGCTTGTGGTCATGTACCACCCATCAACTGCTTTTTTCCTGAGCTGGCATTTCCTGCCAGATGGACATTTGGTTATCAAAGGAACTGGCCAACTTCATCAGCACTACAATGAAGCATCCTGACACCTAGATTTCACACCTGTCCAGATGCCATACTTTGAGTAAGGTTTTTGG
>NW_015161404.1:1092456-1097778 GCF_001447785.1 Gekko japonicus
ATGTCCAGAATACAAGCTGGATATGGTTATGACTGCCCTCCTTTGCCTTTCCTAGGGGGGGATAAACCTCTGCAGCCTACTGACGCTGGATCTTGGTGTAAATCATTACAAGCAGTTTGGCCAGTCCTATGCCAAACGTTGGATACGGCAAAAGCCGCTTACAAACTGCAGGCTGACAGAGGTCGGGTGGCGGGTTGGGATCTGCAGCCTGGTGATTTGGTATATGTGTCAACGAAAAATATGAAGTTGCTCAGACCCTGCAAAAAGTTAGGTTGGAAGTACATTGGACCTTTCCCAGTCCGTAGACTGATTAATGATGTTGCTGTTGAAGTGGACCTCCCCAAAAACCTGAAATCCTTGCACCCGGTTTTCCATATGAGCCTCCTCAAAAAGGCCTCGGGTACATCACAGTGGAGGCCCACGCAGGTGTCCCCTCCTCCGGTTCTGGTGGAGGGGGAAGAACATTTCGAGATTGCGGACATTCTGGATTCTAAGTTGAAACGTGGTAAACTGTTTTACCTGATTGAATGGGTGGACTTCGGACCCCAGCACTGGGAATGGGTGGAAGGAGGGGATATTCGGGCCCCTTACATGCTCAGAGAATTCCACAAAAAGTTCCCGGGCAAACCGGGAGGTCTCCCGCCCAGTCCGGGAGAAGGTGGTTAAAGTGTATTTTCAGGTGGGCAGTATGTCAGCAAGCTGCCATAAGGTGGTGTGTTCTTCTCTGCATATTACATTGTGCTCTGTCCATTCCCCCCTGTATCCTCCTGTGTAGGTGTTTACTGTCTTTTGCTTGCTACATCTGCGGAACTGCTCAAGGTCAACCAGCTGGAGGTGGGATGGAGTTATGGTGTTGCTTTGCTTTATTATGTATCTCATGCCTGAGAACTGAACTTGTGTTTATGTTGTAGAACCATTGTGTTCCCATGGAATTGGGCGCTAGTTTTATCTGCCTTCCCGCCAGCGGAAATTGGACTCATTGGTCCTAACCTGGTTCAAGTTCCTTTATTATGTTTCCCTATGGGGTTTGTAGTCATTCCTAACAATTCTTGTGTTCCTGATCTAACCATCGCTTTATAATAAATTTAACTTTGTTCTTCCTAGAGTTGTTGTTTCATTGCTCACAATAATGGAGGTTTGTGCTTCTTCACCAGGCTGGGCAACTGTGTAGCCGAAACCTTATTTACATGTAAGGTATGTGCAGGCACCCTCTATGTGTGGCATCACAACAGGTGACCTAAAGTGTACAGCTTTCTGAGCCTATGTGTATATGCACAGTATAATCTCCGGTGAGACATCAGCTGCCAGACCAGAGGGGGGGGGCAAAGGACCACTTTTATATGTGTTTCCTTGTATAGAAACTCATACACCAATTTATGAAAGCAGAGGGATGATCCAGTTTTTAATTTTTTAATGTGTTAATTTATTGTAATCTGTTTGTACAGTTTTGATTTGTTAGCCAACTAACGAAAAGGCAGGATATATTTCTAATAAAATAAAGAGTTTTCTGGTTTGGGGGGAAACTCCCCCTTTAAAAACTGTTTGACCAGAATGGGAGAAATCAATGAGTATATGCAAGATGAATAATGATAGCATCAGCTCTGTAGAGAAGAAAGGTCTTTAGCCAAAGTTAGTTTGATACGACAGAGGAAATTCCTCAGTTTTATTACTCATCCTAACAAATGCAAGTGAAGGAAAAGAAGACTTGGACCTAATCATACTTGCTTTTAGATGTGAAATTATCAGTGCTAAATCCAAGGAGATCTACTGAGACACAGAGGAAAATCAGAAAGCAGGATTACATCTTATCAGGTAGTGGCTTTGTCTTCAGGTAGCCAAAGAGACATTCAGTTTTGTATGAATGAGTTCTGGCAGCAAAGGGACTGTAATAATAATGATTGTATGCCATCAAGTTGCAACGTACTCATGGCAACACAGGACCATGGGGTTTTCAAGGAAGAGATAATCAGAGGTGGTTTGCCAATGCCTTCCTCTGCATAGTAACCGCAGTTTTCCTTGGTGGTCTCCCATCCAAGTACTAACCATGGCCAACTTTGCTTAGGTTCCAAACTCTGTTGAGATTGGGCTAGTTTTGGGGTATTAGTCTGCAAAGGGGCTATAAACAGGTGTTAAAGGAAGAACAAAATCGCTTATATCCATTACATTTGTATCCTTTCCTTCTTCTAAGGAATTCACTCACTCTCCCTTTTCCATTTTATCCTCAAAACAACTCTGTGAAATAGGTTAGGCAAAGCAAGTTTCACAGCAGGCGGCGGTTTGAACCAGGATTTCCCAGATTCTCGGTCATCGTCCTAACTATGACAAAAACTGGCTATACCCTCTGAAGGAAAGTAAAAGGGATATACAATTAGATGGCCATTTAAGGTACCCCTCCTCATTAAGTTAGACCATCTGCCCTATCAAAGTGATGTTTTGGTTGGGAAAGAGCCCATCTCAAAGATCTAACTGCATGGTACAAAGTCTCGTACTTGCAAGGGCTTTCCAACCAAGGCATATGTCCCAGGAGCCCCAAAGTCTAGTAGACTCCAAGTCTAGTAGGAAGTTTGGAACCGTGAAAGCTCAAAGATGGAACAAAACTATGAGTCTTACCTGTCTCCATTCCCATCTAAGACTTGTTATTTACTTGTGAGTAAATAACACTTAATGCACTGGGAGCACTTCCTATTCTATGTTCATACAATTGGTTTAGGTTTACAGTCTAACAGCCTGATCCCATGCATATTTAGTTCAATGGTACTCACCCTCAAGTGTATGTACATAGGCCTGCAGCTTTAGTAGAATGATACAATGTAGCATTTCAGAAAGATTTCTTAGGAAGAAAGACATATCTTCATTTGCATAACAATCATTCTCACATTCTGAACTGCAATGAAAATGGTGAAAACTATTCCACAGTTCTTTGAAGTATGAATGATGAACAAAAATACATTGCTTTCTTTTTTATTATACCATAATGTGAAAGGAGTAAAGAAATATTTAAAAGCTAATGAGCAATCTGTGAGGAACTGTGTGTGATGGGAAAATGTCCAGGTGTGAAGCATCATGTGCATGTTTCTAAGTACATTTTCAGCAAAGACAGAAACCTTAGCCTTCCTTTCATTCCTTTACTGACAGTTCTTAATATTTCTCTAAAACACCACACAAAAAGGTTAAGCCAATGATGAATAATCTTTCATATATCAGGTATTCCGTCTGCTGTTATGCTAGATAGTTCCTGGGCCATTTTTCAGTCAGGAAACACACAGCTTTACTAAGAATCTTTTCGGCAGATAGTCAGATCTTCTGGTCTGATAACAGGGGTTGCTAATGGAAAGAGAAAGGAAAATGGAGCTGAAAGCAAATATTGTCTTCATCTCCCCTAGCCTTGAATTACTGGATGGAGCAATTCTAGAGGTTTCAAATTTCTGCACATTACTCAACTAGTTTCTTAAGCTGGTGCTACTTTTGACATCTCTCTTGATTGCTTTTCTAGAATGTATGTTTTTTCCCCTCCCTCTGATGGCAAGAACAGTATTTCTCACTTACTAAGCATATTTATTCACTGTTTTTCTTCCAGAAGAGACCCAAAGTGGCTTTCCCAATAATGAGCAATACAATCAAAATACAATAAAAGAACAAAAAAATACAACTGAAATAAAATGAAGGAAAAACAACAACCTGTTGTATCTTGTTCCAGTCCTGGATCCAATGGATCATCTCAGCAAGGCCACAAGGCACAAGCCAGGGGCAAGAGCCCTTCAGTTCACATCTCTGTCTACATACAAAGGTTATACCTAAGACGGGAAGAACAAACAAAAGTACAGTTTAAGGGTTTAGGCAAAAGTTTTGGGTCCAGGTGCTGAGAAAAATGCAAGGTCTACCTGTAAAGATGTTGATGGGGGATGGGGAAACTAGGGTTGTGCTTGGCCATCTACTATGTCTGCGCACATACTGGGGATTGTCTCCTCCTGGTTTAGATATTTCAGGTGATAACAGGTTGCTCCCAATCTGCCCTCCTTGTATTTACATTCTGGAACAGGCTTTGGCATGAATATGTTTAATTAGGTAGTCCATTTATAAACCTTTTTTCTCTCCAGTGGAAACCCAGAGTGGTTTACATCATTCCCTTCCTCCTCCATCTTATCCTCATAACAATTCCGTGAAGTAGGTTAGGCTGAGAGTGAGTGACTGGGCCAAGTTCACTCAGCAACCTTCCATGGAAGTGTGGGGATTCAAATCTGGGTCTGACATTCCAGCCTCTGTACCACACTGGCTTTACTAAGTGTTTTCTCTCTAGATACATTGAGACCTATGGAGATTATCTCCGAGACTTTTGGCTCTGGACTTTGGTTTCAAAATGCTGGTTTAATGCATACATGCCCTTAGAGGGGCACTCGTGACCTTTGAGATCTGTGGACAATTTTCCATTGTGAACATGAGCCCTGCATAACTTAACTCTTCCTAATGTTGACACTACATTTTCTGACTGCTAAATTTTCTGACTCCTCCACTTGCACCTGCTGGATGACCTTGGGCAAACCACAGTTCTGGCACAGCGGTTCTTGAAAAAGAGCAGTTTCTGTCAGAGGTCTCTCAGCCCCACCTACCTCACAGGATATCTGTTGTGGGGAGGGGAAGGTAAAAGGAGTTCGTAAGCCGCTCTGAAACACCTTTGGGTAGTGCAGGGCAGGGTATAAATCCAATCTCCCTCCTCTTCTTCTTCTTCTTCGAAAACAAAGAATGTGATTGTGATGGTAGACTTTCTTGATATTTTGACACCCAAGCCTTGGCAAATAACTCTGGGGCATCTAATTGTCTGGCCAGACAAAATTCTTTTTGGTTACTAAAACACCAGACCTTGCTTTCTTTCAGACTAGGGTACTGATTCATTCTTTCTTTTTGTCCTTATATGAAATAAAATTCACACACTGATATAAAAGGTGTGCGTATTTAATATCATTTTACAAAGGTGTGGGTATTTAATATTAATTTGCTGTGCACTGACAATCACTAAACCACAATTAGTGATGCCTTGACCTACATTATTCCACCTGTATTGATATACAGGGGTCTTTTGGGGCCGGAGCGCGCTGGAGCACCGCTCCAGGAGCCCAGGTGTCATAACAAATGGCGGTGGCAGCAAGCCCCGCCCCCAGCTCCCCATGCTGCAGCCCCCTGCTGCCTCCCCGGGCCAGTGCCAGAGCGCTGCAGCCCGTGGGAGGGGAGAAGAGGCCCCCTGCTGCCTCCCCGGGCCAGCAACGGAGCACTGCGGCCCGTGGGAGGGCAGAAGAGGCCCCCCGCTGCCTCCCAGGGCCAGCGCGA
>NW_015161404.1:1098141-1183501 GCF_001447785.1 Gekko japonicus
AAGGGGAGGCTTTTGAAGATGCCCCCCCCTTTGCTTCCCCTCCTGACATCCCTTCCGGTGATGTCAGGGGGCGTTGCATATGCTAATGAGCTATTATGTTAATAGCCTAGTAGCTCATTAGCATACCATAGGCTAATGAGCTCCTGCAGCTCTTTTTCTAGGAAAAGACCCCTGTTGATATGATTGACATAACTTCAGTGGTGTCCTTGGTGAAGCTGGATAAATCATGTTTTCTCTCAAGTCATCAAAGTTTCACTTTTCCTAGTGAATGCAACGTTTTCCCTACTGAATGCACTTCCCTTGAAGTAGGCCATTTCATCTGTTTAGTGCACTGTAGAATGAGTCTGTCATTTCATTTGTACTTTGAAGGTAATTTGTCTGAAACGATAGAGTCTCCAAATACAATAGGGTTGCCAGGTCTGGTTTGGAAAATACCTGGAGACTTTGGGGGTGGATCCAGGAGAGGGTGAAGTTTGGGGATGGGAGGGGCTTCAATATGGTACAATGCCATAGAGTCCACCCTTCAAAGCAGCCATTTTCTTCAGGGGAACTGATCTCTGTCAGTTGGAGATCAGTTGTGAAAGTGGGAGAACTCCAGGCCCCACCTCGGGGCTGGCAACCCTAAAATACAAACAAATTGAGATAATTATGTCTCCTGTATAATGACTAGTTGTTAACAGAATGCAGCCTTTTAGAGCTGTGGGGCTAAATCTAGCTTGCCTCCTCCCGGGATAACACTAAAGAGCTAGAACTTTTAGCTGCCAGACAATTGTAAGATCTCCTCGCTTCACTACACACATGGAAACAATCAATTGAACAAACAGTTTTTCTCAGGAATACTTGACAAGGGGTATAGGAGACTGCATCCGAATCTGCCAAATGAACATTGAGGGTATAAGCAAGTCTAAATGCCAATACTTGTTGCAAATCTTTCTGACTAATAAAATAGATTTAGTTCTTGTTCAAGAAGCTCATCTTGATAATGAAAATTAAGCCCGCCACAGAGCAAATAATTGTCGGATATGAGACATTATTGGTATCACATACCATCATACCTATGGTACAGTGACTTATCTCGAAGCAACATCGGAAATGTGAAGTTGGTATTAATGATGTCCACACAATCATGGTAAAAGTTGGGGAAGTACACATTGTCAGTATTTACAAACCTCCTGCAGTTTCATAGTCAGCAAATGTCCTATCAACATACCCTCATCCTTCTGTATATGCTGGTGACTTCAACAGTCACCATGGAAATTGGAGATATATGGTTAATCATAAGAACAGTGAGGCACTCGTCGACTGGGGTGAAGAACATGGCTTGCATCTCGTTTTTGATTCCAAAGACAGAGGTACCTTCAGATCAGTGGCATGGAATGGAGAGAGTCCAATTCTGATTTAACATTTGTTTCATCTGACTAGAGGAGTCAGCCCCTGTTTATATCCAGATGTGTTCTTGAGGGCTCTCCCACACAGTCAGCATTGACCTGTAATCCTTGAGCTAGGAATCCAAATACTAGCTATTAGGTCTTTTCTAAGACCACAATGAAACTTTAAGAGGGTGAACTGGACAGGTTTCAGTGAAGATCTGGATAGGTGTCTTGGATGGTTCCCTCCAACACATAATAACTACCACCAATTCATTGGAGCTGTTATATCTAAGGCCAAAAGGCACATTCTTTGAGGATATCAGAAACAATATTTCTAGGCTGGAGTGATCTGAGCAAGAGGAGGTATCAAAATTTCCTTGACAGCAAAGATCCAGAAGTAGCAGATGAACTACTTCATGAATTCAATGCTGCATGTAGATAAAAATGGATAGAAGCAACTGTGAATTTGGATTTCAAAGATTCCAGTATGAAAGCCTGGAGCCTGCTGAAGACACTAGGTGCAAGCCCCGCTGTGCTCTGAGGAAATCTTAAGGCAATGTCAAACCAGGTAGCTACCCAACTGGTATCCCTATCCAGAGCTCTGAAAGGATCGAGATTTTACAATTAGAATTAAAAAAGAACTCCAGATTTTGAAATGCACAGGCCCTGAAGACTGTGAGCTGTCAGGGGATTTCAGTGTTGATGAAATTTCAAAGGCAGTGAAGGATATCAAGAGGAGAAAGGCACTGGGCTTTGACTGCATCCATAATGAGTACCTGATCAACAGAGGCATGTTCACTTGGAAGTGGTTCATAAAGTTTCTCACTGATATCATGAGAAGAAGAAGAGATTGGATTTATTCCCTGCCCTTCACTACTCAAAGGAGTTTCAGAGCAGTTTAGATTCCCTTTCCCTTCTCCTCCCCACAACAGACACCCTGTAAGGTATGTGGGGCTGAAACAGCTCTCTCAGAACTGCTCTTGAGAGAACAGCTCTGAAAGAACTTGTGACTGACCCAAGGTCACACCAAGGTCACTGACCCAAGGTCACACCAGCAGCTGTATGTGGAGGAGTGGGGAATCAAACCTGGTTCTCCCAGATTAGAGTCTGCGCTCCTCACCACTACACCAAACTGGCTCTCCAGGAACAGGAAGACTCCTGGAAAATTCAAGAAAGCAAAAATAGTTGCTATTCTGAAATCTGGAAAACCAAAACATCTGGTGGAAAGTTACAGACCTATTTATCTTGTGAGTTCCTGTTACAAACTCCTCAAGAGGCTAATCCTGAACAGAATCAGTGACAGAATTAATGAACGTGTCCCCATAGAGCAAGTAGGATTTAAACCTCATCTTAGTTGTGAAAACCAGGTTCTCAGCTTAACAACTTTAATTGAAGTAGGATATCAGAAGTGTTTTAAGACACCAGCAGTTTTCATCAACCAGACACAGTCTGGAGGGGTGGCCTGTTGTGCAAGTTTTCCTCTGCAGAATATTATTTTGACTCTTAAATAACATGCTGAATGATAGAACTTTTGAAGTAATTATGGGTCAGTCAATTAGCAAGCAGAAGAAACTGAATAACAGTTTACCACAGGGCTTTGTCCTCACTCCAGTTCTTTTCAATCTATACATTTCTGATGTTCCCAAGACAATATCCAGGAAGTCTGCTTATGCCGATGACATGGTAATTGCAACAAGGCACATATCAATTGAAAGGACTGAGGAAATACTGACTAGGGATCTCAACATTTTGGCTGGCTACTACTATAAATGGTAGCTCATTCCAAGCCCAGGAAAAACAGAATGCTCCTGTTTTCATCTCAACAACAATCTTGCAGATCATGAAAAGAATGTCTACCTTAATGGCATTTGACTTACACACAACCATATACCTAAGTACCTTGGCATTACCCTGGACAGGACCTTGAGCTGTAAACACCAAGGTAGCAGCGAAAATATGCATGTGAAACAACATCCTCCAAAGATTATGTGGTACAACTTGGGGTGCATCTGCTACAACACTTAGATGCTCAGCTTTGGGTTGGTGTATAGTACTGTGGAATACAGTGCTTCAGTGCATCTCAACAGCCCCCATGTCCACAAACTTGATGTTCAGCTCAATACAACAATGAGAACCATCAGTGGACGTATTAGACCCACTCTGACCTATTGGCTCCCTACATTGTGCCACATTGTTCTCCCACATCTCCAAAGACAATATGCTCTTCTTCGTAAATATAGAAAGAGCATCAAAAACAGAAAGCTGCTCATTCACAAAGACATGGTTGATATGGGCCTATCCAAACTAAAGTCCCCACACCCAGCAATAAGATCTGCACAAATCCTGCAATCACAGTATTTCGATCTAAGGAATGAATGGTCTTGAACAAGGATGCAATCAGTTCCATCTGATATCCATAACTGGGTAAACACCAATGAGAGGCCTGCAGGATTTGACTTGTCACGTAAAGCGTGGAAGATGGCTAATAGAATACAAAAAGGCTTTGACAGATGAGCAGACCTGTTGTTTAAATGGGGGGAAATAGCAGGACCTGAATATGATTGTGGTGCAGCCCAACAAACTATTTTTTATCTGTCACAGGAATGTGAGCATTGTGCTTTCCAGGAAGATGCGATGGAGCTCTTTGAACTGCTGTGATTGAGTGAATTAAAAATTTTAGATACTAGGTATTGTTCAATTTGTCTGTATACCTGTTGTACCAACTTGGTTACATGCTGCTGGTGTGACCTTGGGTCAGTCATAAGTTCTTTCTGAGCTGTTCTCGCAAGGAGAGTTTTTCAGAGAGCACAGCCCCACCTACCTCACAGGGTGTCTGTTGTAGGGAGTAGAAGTGTAAGGAGATTATAAACTGTTCTGAGACTCTAATCTGGGAGAACCAGATTTGATTCCCCACTCCTCCACTTGCACCTGCTGGATAACCTTGGGCAAGCCATAGTTCTGGCACAGCTGTTCTTGAAAAAGAGCAGTTTCTGTCAGAGCTCTCTCAGCCCCACCTACTTCACAGGGTGTCTGTTGTAAGGAGGAGAAGGGAAAGGAGTTGTAAGTGGCTCTGAGACTCCGAGTGAAGGGTGGGGTATAAATCCAATCTCCTCCTCCTCCTCCTCTTCCTCCTCCTCCTCTTCTTCTTCTGTATTTAGGATGATATTAACTGACTATACTATTGATACCTATTTACATGATGGTTTTAGCATGCAAAAAACATGGTTACTTGAGCAGATGGTGAACAACTATATGTGTGCTTCAGTCAGACTGTTGTAGGTCAGCCAGAGCTCAAGAATAGTGAGTACTCCACAGGAGAAGAGGAGTCTTGTGTAGCCAGCCTTGAGTTACCAGAAAACGACCGGCAAGAAGATGAGCTGCAGGCTTGTCAGGATTCACAGCCAACAGCTGGTGCAGAGCCACTGACACCCTCCAGCCCTGATTCAGCAGATGAACCTCAGCTGGCTATTCCCAGCTCACCAGTATCACCTACACCCTTAGAGCGCTGCAGATGGAGGCTGAGAACAGAGCTACAGACAAGACGGCAAAGTTCATACCTCCTGGCCTGATGCCAGCTGCTTGCTGATAATAAAGATGAGTTGTTTCAGGATTGCTTCTGAGCAACTGGTTGAAAGCATGATCCTTAGGCATGGGGCTATAAAACCAACCAAGAATGGCTGTTAGGTGTGGACACAATGCATACGACAGATGCTAAGCCACCAACTCTGCCTTGCCTGACTTCTGGACCTCTGAACTTGGACTGAATGACTCTGCTTTGTCTGAGCCTGCCCTGGACCACACAGCCCTGCCTTGCTTGACTTCTGGCACCTGATACTGGGAGCCTGCAAGCCAGTACACAGACACTGGAATGTGATTCCGCACACTACATAGTAGTCCATTTTGAAGGTTTTTGCCTTTTCAATCAGGTTAATGAAAGAGGGTGAATCAAATGATTAAATTATTTAAATGATCGGGTATTTACTTAATATTTGTACCTCTTTTTCTCTCCAAAGCAGTTTATGACCATGGACCCCAAAACAGTTTATGGCAATATCAAACATACAATATAAATATCCACAAACCAGCAAACAAAACAACCTTCTGTGTCTTCGGTCGTTCCTAGATTCATTGACTGGCTTAGCCAAAGGTGCAAGTTACAAGGCATGGACAAACAGTCTGTTGACTTGCACCTCTGACCATGCTCAAGCTTTATGCCTCCAATAGAATGGGGAAAGCAAATACTCATCAAGATGTTAAACTGGAACAAAGATCTCTCCCAACTTTTACTCCACCCTTTCCTTATCCTTCAGCCAGTAACCCATGCCTTGGCACCCTGAAATACATATATGAACTGCCCTTGATCAAAGCCCTTTAACACAGCTTTATGCCAGGATTTCTTTTTCATGCTTTCAGCATTCACTTCTCTAAACAGTCGGCCCTATAGAATAACAACACATGTATCACCTGATGATATTAGATTTCATCTGTTTTCCCTCTAGGGAAGTCCTTGAGCTGCATACTAACCCTCTTCAGAACAGGCCTGAGGGTGGGAAAATGAGAGTCTCCTACAAGTTTATTCATTATTAAAAATAAACAGCCATAAGTAGACAGTTCACAATTCAATGGAGAAAAATCAATCCAGTTTAACACACACACACACACACACACACACACACTGATGTTTAGTGTACAAGACCTGTAATATGTTTAACTATCATGAGAACACTGGATGCCAAATAACACCTTAAATATTTCAAATCAGAGCAGTATATTATAAATATTGGCAGTGATTTCTTTTGTAAATAGGTTTAACCTTGAACCTTCTGTCATTCTGTATTTTTACACAGGAAATTAATTTTCTACATCCTTTGTGTATATCGAGAAAAGAGAAAGTCAAAGAACTCCAAGGGATTTCCCCAAAAGCCTCCATATAAATTTTAAAATTAAACAGATGTTATATGATTACTCTTAGATCAGAGCCCTGGGTTCCTAAGCTTTAAATGATATGTGATGTCCCAAACCCAGCAATGAAGTGGGTTGGCTTCCCCCAATTGCTATGGGTTTCGCAGATTTAAAAAACAACAACAGCAACCAACCTTGGGATTTCATTGAATCCCAAGATCTTTTGAGTCTCAGCAGGAGTTTATAAACCTGTAAAATAAGTTAAAGCTCTCTGAAAAGTTTAGCAGTAACCGTGAAGGGAGATGGTCTGTTGCCATATGTTCCTCTGGTAATGGAACCTGTAAAACTACAGAAGCTTTTCCACTGGATTCAACTTGGGCCTTTCCCTATTCAATCATATTTGGCTCAGATCTCAGATTAAGTAAATTAATTCCTTTAAACTTTTCTCTATGCTCTAGAAAACAGCTACTATCTTTGTTTCACCTCTGTAATCCCAAGACATGCTAGATAGTTATAACTTTCTCAGTGGTGTAGATTTGTGTGTGCTATTGCAGCTAATGCACATTTAGGACAATATTCTCTTTGGCTGAGCCTTCCCTGAAAGTGGAAAGATTTGCAATGCAGTCTTAAGCAGAGTTACAGCCTTCTAAGTCCGGTGATATAAGTGGGTTTAGAAGTGTGCAGCAGTTCTTAGGAATGCACTGTTGAACTCTCAGATGTTTTCACTACTAAAAGAACAACCAAGATCTCTCAGCCTTTGGGTGATCACACATTTTGAACAGTACTAAATGTGTGGATATGGTCCAGAGATTCCCTACAACTAATGTACTAATCTATGGTGCCACAAGCTTCTTTCTTAATTTGGTTTGAAGGCATGTGACACAGCATCCTTGCTGAAGCTAAGTACATTTGGGTATGGTCAGAGCCTGGATGGGAGAGACCTTCTGGGAAACCTCTCCAATGTCATGAGTGGTAAGTGAAACTGCCCTTAAAGACGGTTCAGAAATGTCCATCAGTGCAGAATGTAGCAGCCTGTTTTCTGACTGAGGCAAACTGCTTTGGACATACAAAATGTGTTTTGAAAGAGCTCCAGTGATTGCCTGTTTGCTCCTGGGCTCAATTTAAGGAACTAGCTCTCTTATCTTTAAAGCCTTTCATGACTTGGGACCCACATATCTGAAAGACTGCATCTTCCTATATGAACCCATGCATCACCTGGGCTTCTCTGGACAGTTGTTACTTCCAGTGTTTCACTGTAGTTCTCTGCATCTCTCCTCTGTTTGGTACATGGTCTTTTTGGTGACTGACCCAGCACTATGCTGAAGAAGACCAGAAGATGCCTTTATTACAGGCAGAGCCTTTGCATTTCAAAAGACCTTTGTGATCTTGTTGAGGTGTCTTTTAGCTGAAAAACTAATGTTTGGACCAATGTTTCTTTGTTGTATTTTTATTAGTAACTGTTTATATAGTCTCTGATTTAGCACACTTCTGGTTGCCATGAACCTCTGGAAAGATGGCATGGAGAAATGCCCTCCACTTTGAGCTACATCACACTATGGGGGATTTGGGGGCTGCAAAAACCCCATGTTCACTCCAACAAGTTGTCTTTTAGTAAAAGGACTGAAAACATGAGAGAGGCTGATTGCTCTCAAGTCTCCCCCTCACAAGTGTCACAAACACACAGTACATAAGGTTTGGTTATGCAAATACTTTTAGCCAGCAGAGAACAGTCAGAAGACCATCTCACACCCTGACAGGAATGTGACACTCAAGGCTTTTCCACATGGGTTTTCTTGGTTGGTTCTGGCCCCATACTACTTCAGTTTATTCCCGATTTCTGTACAGATATTTCTGCCTTTAGTTTTCACTTTGGGTTGTGTCCCCTCCATTTCCCCCCAGTTGTTTTGAGACCACTTTCAATCTGATGTTTTTCTGGAAGTCAGCCTTTTCCTTGTGCATAATGTTTCTGTTGTTTTGCTTTGTCTTGTCAACTCCCACCTGCCTTCAGCCCACTGTTTGATGACTGGACTATCATGGTCAAAATATTCCCTCTCTTCCGTACCCTGAAGATGAGTGATGTCTTTTTATTTCTTTTTTAAAAAGGCACTAAAATATTGAAACATTGCTGGATCATTGTAATAATAGGCTTAGCTCCTTCCTTCCTTCCTTCCTTCCTTCCTTCCTTCCTTCCTTCTCATGGAGATATGTCTTTTTCCTTATATCCCCACAAGGGAAAGGAATAGAGGTGTACTTTTTTAAAACGAAAGGTGGGAATTCGGAGAACATGCTAAGCCCATTGTTACAATGCTCCAATGATATATTGATGTTTTAGAGTCTTTTTGTAAGAAGGGAATTGCTGTGATGCCACCGATACCACCACTGATGCTGGCAGCACCCTCCTTTGAAAATTCTTATTATTGAAGGCATATGCAGAAGAAAATAAACTGACTTCCCAACTGTGAAAATACACAGGGAGGGCAGATGGGTGGCAAAACAATGCCCAAATTTATTTATTTTTATTTTATTTATTTTTCGCATTTATATCCTGCCCATCCTGCGAGCGGGCTCAGGGCGGGTAACATCATATTTCAATAAATACAGTAAAATTTTAAAACAGTATAAAATTTTAAATCTGCAGTTACAGCTTACAGTTGACAGATTCTGGCCCATTGATACAGATGGATTTGGCTGGTTATGGGTGGGTGGGTGACAGCAACCTTGGGGAGGCCATGTGTGGATGCCTGCTGCCTCAGCCAAAGGCCAAAGCTCCATCTTACGGGCCCTGTGGAATTGAAGAAGATCCCACAGGGCCCTGATTTCAATGGGGACCATGTTCCACCAGGCAGAGACCAGGGCAGAAAAAGCCCTGGCCCTGGTCGAAGCAAGAAGGATGTTCTTTGGAACAGGGACCACCAGGAGATGTTGATTTCTAGAGTGTAAGGTTCTTTGGGGCATATAAGGAAAGAGGAGGTCCCTTAGATATGTTGGTCCCAGGCTGTATAAGGGTTTGAAGGTTATTACCAACACCTTGAAGTGAATCTGGTACTCAACTAGTAACCAATACACCTGGCGGAGCACATGCCGAACATGAGCCCGCACAGGTGTCGATGTCAGCAGGTGCGCTGCCGCATTTTGCACCAGTTGTAATTTCCGGGTCAGCTTCAGGGGTAAGCCTGTGTAGAGCGAGTTGCAGTAATCAAGCCTAGAAGTGACCATTGCATGGGTCACCATAGCTAATCCTTGTGAACGAATCCCAAGAAAACCAGGAGGAAGTTGAGCATGAGAGAAAGTCCTGGAGAGGACTAGAGAGGTAGGGAGACTGAATACTAGATTGTATCTCTTAATGGAAGCAACAGGAAAGGAGGATTGACCGGGGTGGGGGGAACAGGGGAGATAAGTTTTCTTTATTGAAACTACATCATTATCCAGGTACGGTCCCTGGTTGGCTTTTTCTTACAAACAGATGTACATATGAACATATGTAAATGCTGGTTGTTAGGTTTTTAGCATGCTTAACTGTATATTGGATTGTTGTATGATTTTATCTATTGTTTTATTATTGATGTATATTGATGTATATTGAAGCTCAACATCAAAAAAACTAAGATCATGGCATCCGGCCCTATCACTCCTTGGCAAATAGAAGGGGAAGTCATGGAAGTAGTGACAGACTTCACGTTTTTGGGATCCCAGATCACCGCAGACTGTGACTGCAGCCATGAAATTAAAAGACGCCTGCTCCTTGGGAGGAAAGCGATGGCAAACCTAAACAGCATGATAAAAAGTAGAGACATCACCCTGCCAACAAAAGTCCACATGGTCAAAATGGTATTCCCAGTAGTACTGCAATGGTATTCCCAGTAGTACTGTATGGCTACGAGAGTTGGACTATAAGGAAGGCCGAGCGCCAAAGAATAGATTCTTTTGAACTATGGTGCTGGAGCAGACTCTTGAGAGTCCCTTGGACTGCAGGAAGATCAAATCAGTCAATCCTAAAAGAAATCAACCCTGACTGTTCCCTGGAAGGCCAGATAATGAAACTGAAGCTCAAATACTTTGGCCACCAAATGAGAAGGGAGCACTCACTGGAGAAGACCCTGATGCTGGGAAAGATTGAAGGTCAAAGAAGACAGGGACGGCAAAGGATGAGATGGTTAGACAGTGTCATAGATGCAACGAACATAAAATTGAGCCAACTTCAGAGGACAGCGGAAGACAGGAGGGCCTGGCGGGAGCTGGTCCATGGGGTCGCGAAGAGTTGGACTCGACTGTGCGACTGAACAACAACAAAAATATTGCCTAGAGTAAACACAGGGATGGGTCATAAATTGAACAAATAGCAGCAACAACTGTAACATGTGAACAAGGCTTATGTCAAATGAACATCCAAATGTACATATGAATGTAGATGCTGTCTATGAAGTATGGTTAGACAGCATCTGCACTTGAATGCACATGTCGTTTAGCCCTTGGATCCTGAACCAACAAGTAATATGTGTGTGGAAGTGTGATTCTGCACACGGATCTGGTTAGGAATGGAAGGGTAGTTGTGGAGATAAAGGGTAAAAGCAGGAATAATTTTCTTCTCATTTCTTTTCCCTTCGTCTCTGGGGGATGGAATGTAACCAAGCAAAGAAAAAAAGTATGAGCAAAATATGGACACCATGAAAAAATAGAGTCTATAATCATTACTGTTTAAACTAATTCCCAACCTTCTGAAACAAGAACTTGTGACCTTACACTCCCCTCCCTTCAGGTTCACAAGGAAAGGGAAGATCAGTTGATCTTACCTGGATTTTAAGTGCTGGTTAACAACTCAACTTTTCACTCTGGAATTCTGAAATGGCTTCCCCTCCTCTCCTTGGGTGTCTTTGATTACTGAGCTGGGGACAGTGCTTGTGTCTTTGGTTTGTGCTATACACAGCACCTGATCACATTTTTAAGCATTTATTGTTATTATTATCGACAATTTAAAAATTGTTTTTAATTCCATTGTAGCAGAAGGTCTAGGAAGAAAATGCCTAAATAAATAATAAATAAATATAGCTAAATAAATAAATATTGAAACAATCACACAACTATTGATGCATTGAGACAGGATGGCTGCATGGTATAGCCTGATCTCATCAGATCTTGAGAGCTAAGCAGGGTCAGTATTTGAATGGGAAACCATCAAGGAAGGCCATGCAAAGTAAAGCAATGGCAAACCATCTCTGCTTCTCACTAGCCTTGAAAACCCATTTCTGGGTTCACCATAAGTCGGTTGCAACTTGATAGCACATAGTACACAGTGATACATGTGCAAGAAACTAAGTATATATGAATCAAGTGACTTTTCCTGTAAGGCTTGATAAGGTGCAGTTGCATTTTACATGAGTAAACGTGAGCTCCCAATCCTGTATGTACTGAATTGTAGAAGATGCATTTTAAAAGGAAAATCATTTAGTGGGAGGGAAAGGCCTTAGATCTTCCCTCATCTGTCACTTCTCCCTCTGCAGTTCACCACCCAAGCCATTTTGTCCCGAGCTAGTCCTGTTTCCAGCCTTGGAGCCTGAGTAGGGAAAACCAGGAGGAAGAGCCAGGAGGGAGAGTCTCCATGGAAAAGTAATGGGTGGGGGAATGACTTAAGGACTTTTCCCACCCACTACTTCTCCCTGGAACCCTCTCCCCATTAACCTTATTCAGCAAAAACACAATGGAGAACTTGTGACTGCTGACATAAAGTGTAATTCTACCCTCACTCTTTCTGGTTTTTTTTGTATTTTACAATAAATTCTCTGGGATGTCTTCATACTTATGCAACAGAAATGTTTTTCTTCTCACTTTCTGTTGTTGCCATAGTATCTTCATCTGAAGTTGTATCTCAGAAAAAATGTTGCATTGGCTGGAAGCAGGCTCAAGATAACTTGTCATCTTTCTTAGCTCAGCTTTATATTCTTTTTTATTCCTTCCATATGGTTTTGATTTGACCTCGAGCAGCTGTCCAGGGTATGTGTGTATGGGTGTATATATATATCCTTTCCCCCTTTTCATCTTTTCTGTTGCTTCTTTGGTTAATGTGAATTTTATTTGATACCAATGCATTTTACAATTGCATTGCTTGCAGCCACACAATCACCATTCCATTTTGGAGCAGACAAATTACTGTTCTAAAACACACACACACACACACCCTGGTGCTCTGCTGTTACAGCTTCACTCATCTGAACAGAGCCTTCTGCTGGTGCCACCCTGCAAATGGGCAAAATTAACAACTGTTTGTACATATACATTCTCTGTTGTGACTTCTACCTTATGGAATGGCCTGCCTGAGGAGGTCAAGAAGATTCCCGCCTTCCAGGTGGGCTTTTTAACACAGGTAATTAGGCCTGTACTGTAGCAAAATGTTTTAGACACATGTTTTGGTAAAAGGTAAAAGTATAGGGATAGAGGACTATATTACTATCACTGTTCCCTCTAAGATGAGTTGGTGTGAACTAGCTCATAGTTTTTTAGCCTCCGGCTCACACATTTTTGTCTTAGCTCAGGAAGCATGGCTCCAGAGCAAACTGATTTATACAGTAGCCAAATTGCTCCCTTACAACTCTAATGCCAGTAGCTCACAAAGTAGAATTTTTGCTCACAAGACTCCACAGCTTAGAGGGAGCATTGATTACTATGTATAGTACTGTCCATTGATATATGTATGATTCCACTATGTAATTTCTGCATTGTTTAAAGTCATGTTTTGTTTCAGCTTATTTTTCAGATTTCTGCTTGTTTTCATATTTCTACAATCAAAACGTTATTGCCTTGTTTATTAGATATCTCATCCTGTTGAGTATATTCTACCTTTGAGTATATTCTACACTTTATAATCTGCCTTGAGTCTCAGTGAGAAAGGTCATCTATAAATAACATAAACAAACAAACAAATGTGCATTCTTTAATCTGTTTAAATTACTGAAGCAGTTATTCTTTGAAGACAGCTGTGTGCTTCTCATGTGCTTTATAAGACAGACAGGGACATGTGCATCAAGTGAATTTATGGAGGAGCTGAACAAATATTACTTATGTTGCAGCCATGTTGAAAAGCAGGAATTTAGCAAAATTGGGCAAGTAATCAGCAATGTAATAACTCTACACAGAATGGCACTGTAAGTGTCATGAACATCCAAATAGCTGGACATCCGTGTCGGTGAGTTCCAAAACCTGATTGGTTTCCTTTTATTGCAAGTACAGGACTTTCATAAAACATGAATTGGAGACCCAGATCCAGACCCATCATTAGGCCAGTCCTGGAAAAGAAGGTGGGATTACCCTTATCTTCAGATCTGCTGGAGAAACGTAGTATCTGTTTCTACAGACTCTTCTGTAATGACACATTTCTCCTAAATATTACAGTATTGGCTGAGTACCTTATCCAGGGGACACTGAGGAGAACTTCTGGCAGCCTTGTTTCTGAAGGATGTTGTTGCCAATGGACAGCAGGCAGCTAGATAGAACATCCTTTCTGCAGCTGAACAAGGTTTGCCAGATTTTTTCTTAGAAGAGAACTACAGTTTTCATAAGAGCATGTAGCAGAAGAAGCTTATGCCCCCCATCCACACAATAGGACAGCTGCTCCCTTCACCCCCTGCTGTAACGTGTCCTTTGGACATGGGTTCACTTACTAATATTGAGCAGAAGTAGGTTCAGGGCAGCAAGTCACACAAAGAACAATTAAATTACAGAAGTTGTTAAAAGTTGTGGTGACACTACTATTAGTTATGATTCCCAAATGTAACCTCCATGTTTTAAAAAAAGAATACTTCTGATTACCAGATGTTGCAGACCAACCACCAGGAAAGCCCCTGTCAGCTTCATGGCCTGTTTTGTGAGCTTGCAGAAGCATCTGGCTGGCCAGAGTTCAAAACAGAGGACTGGACTAGATACACCTTGACCTAGGTATCCTTGAGAAGAACAGGGCAGCTCTTAGGCTCTTCCCTCAGAATGGCGTTCCTACTGCTTCCACTACTGCAGCTTCTGTCTTAACTAGGTGCAGCAAATTCAGATAAGGCACAGGTTCTGCCCTGAGACTTATCACCTGAAAAACAAAATGTATAAGGGAAGTAGCAGAGACAGAAGATCACTTTGACAAGGCCTGTTTGGGCCAAGCTGATCTAACTTTGTTGGTATTCTTCCTGGTATATAGACACACACCTACCCTTTGGCCTTGGGGCTTGTGCCTGGTGACAGGGCCAAAAGTGACTTTCACCTCACTTTTGTAGTCACAGGGAAACAGAGGGCTGGAGCAGTGTACCTCCTGGGTGAAAGAAGCTCCCTGTAGCTGATTGTTTTCTGGCCAATAATGGCTGGTGCTCCTCTTGCTGTTATGGTGGAACCTTCCAAATGGCCACAAAGACCAAATGGAACCAGGAGTTGCCTGTCTATGCCTGATAAATCACTAAGTAGACTCTTTCAATTTTAAAATATAATCCTTTAAAATATTTTTTCCTGGGGAACAGCAGCCCTATTAGGAAGCGTCCTACCACTTGGCCTGTGCCAAACTATTGAATATGTGCTTTCTGTTAATTATCTGACTTATGAAACTTCATTTGGTTTGGCTGAATGTATTAAACAGCTTCTGGGTAGAACAATAAACAAAATAAAATGTTGCAGAGTGTAAAACTGCCATTAGTAAGCCACTGGGATATTATCTAGTGAATGGACAATATTTCATGGACTCTTAAAACACTTTATGAGCATAAATAGAAGCAACAGAAACTCAAGTCAGTTAATTAGACTGAAACTCGAAATAAAATGGGGAAAGGAGAACATTAGGAAAAAAGATCCTATGTGTTTAGTCACACATTTAAAGGCTATCCTTTATGGTGGTTTTGAGTTTATATATGCACTTTGATGTGCACTGTGCATACTTTTAACTGAGTGGTCTTTTCAAGAAGATAAATCAAATCATTCTGCTCACATCTGATTTTATTAAAAGAACTTCACCAGAACCTATCTTTGTTCAAAAAGGATGTAAGTTTAACTTTTCCCCTTTTCTTAAAAAAAAGAATCACCTGATACCAATTAGAATTCCTTCACTGCTAAGCTGATTTATAGTACTGTAATACAGCACTGAAAATACGAAAGCAGAGAAGCAATATTTCAAATTCAGTATAAAATCTACAATAAAAACGTATATTTATAACCTGAAAAGTATGATTTCATCTTGGAGAATTACCAAGCTAATAACAGTAATAAGCAAGATTTTCAGTTGTACCATATTGTATATATTATACACTTCAAGGGGATTGTGAATAAATCAAATCACAAAATCATTTCTGGATATTCAAACATAGTTTTAAATATTGTAAAAATGTGGATGGCTATCACAAATGGTTATCATTTGTTCATGTTTAAATCATTACCCGCATTGTTACATCTTCCAAGATGTTGGCCTAATGCCTGTAGGCCTGTAAAGCAATTCTGTTTAATAAATAAAGATTTAATATCTTTCAAAGATAAAAATTAAACCCAAAGTATGTAGAATAATATAGGCTACAATTGCTACCCAGGACATCTTAACTTGGTGGATCTGATGGAGGGGGGGGGAAAGCATTTTTATTGATAAGGATGGCTTGCAGTCAAAATCCTCTTTTAGACTCTGAAACCAAGCATGGAAAGTTTGAATCTAAGTTGATACTTTGCAGCTGGTCCCTTCTTTACAATGGGTTTGCCTCTACAATGGTAAAATAGAAACTCTTTGAAGTTAACAAAGGAAGAGAAAGATAATAGAAATGCATGTGCAGATCTGCCCTATATAATAATGCTCACACAACTCCCTTAAGACAGTTTGAATCATCTTAATATAGGCTTTTGAATAGTCAGTTTTCCTTCATGGGGTTACCTTCTAATTTGTGTGAAAAATCTATCATGCTGGCATTTCTACCTTTTCAGTAATGGAGTTTGCTGGTCTTGCTGCTTGATAAAATTCTGGGCTTTGAGATTTTTAAACAAGAAGGCTTTTTTCCCATGGGTTCCACCATGGTTGTCAGGTCAGTTGGAAAGCACTTTGTTCTAAACTCATGGAAATCTGCTTCCCTATTAGAGACTGGACATCATTCTTTTGTTTCTCAGAGAGAGGGAGACCCAGGATATTGCGTTATAATTATATAATGTCAGTATAATAGTTTCTTCATACAAATTATTGGGGTGTCGCCATTTCGAATATTGTGGAAGTTCTGGGTGCCATCTCAAAAAGGATATTGTAGATCTGGAAAAGGAACATAAAAAGGCAACCAAAATTATCCAGAGATTGCAATACCTCTCCTTTGAGGAAAGTCCATAGAAATTGGGTTCCCCCCAGGTTAGAACAAAAACATAACTCAGGTCCTGTCCACACGAGGGGTTTTGGGCCGGGAGTGGGCCGGATCGGGGCCGGAACAAACGGGCGCGATCCCACTGCAACATCTGGGCAGCGTTGCGCACCCGTCCCTGATCCAGCCCTTCCCCCGATGAAACGCATCAAAAATGAACCACCTACCGAGGTGGTTCATCCACGACGGCTGCATCAACGCTGGCCGTGGGATCGTCGGCCCGTCTTTCTGCCAGCGCATCCCCGGCTCCTGCCTGAACTGCGCATGCTCAGACATGCGCAGTTCGGCAGTCTCCCGTTCCCCTCCGTCGCTTCCCCCGGCATCTGATCGTGCCGGGAAGGGAATGCGCCGCGGCTCAGGGGATCAATGTGATCCCGCCGCGGCGTGTTTTTTTGGTGCGGCTTTCAGAAGCCACGCTTCAGCCCATCCCTTTCCGCCCCGTGTGGTAGGGGCCTCAGAGGAATACAATAGAAGTTTTATATGGTTATGTATGTTCTGGAGAAAGTGGGCTAATCAGAGGGTTCCCCCCCTTCCCTTCTCCATAATATTAGCTCACTCAATTAAATTGATTGGCAGTGGTATAAGAAGCAGGTACTTCTTCACATTTGGAGTTTATTGCCATTGGGGGTGGTTACGGTCATTGCTATAGATGGCTTAAAAAGGGGGTTGGACAAATTAATGGAGGATTGATTTGTCAATGGCTAATAAAGATGATAGCTGAATGGAACCTCTGTTCTCAACACTGGTTGTTGTATAGCAAACAGCAAGGGAAGGCTGTTCTCTGGATTCCAAGCATAAGCTTCCCAGAAGTTGGAACTGTTGAAAACAGGATGGTGGACTAGATTAATCTTTGGTCTGTTCCAACAAGACTATATATGTACAGAACAGAGACTAAGCTTGACAAACAGGTCATAAACAGACATCAAAAAGTCACTGAATATGGTGTCCCTGTAGTCATTGCTATATTTAAAGATTATAGCACCACATTGATCCCATAAAGCATAGCTCTGTTATTTTTTAAAACCTGGTGGTGTGTTTATGAAGCAGCAATATAAAAGGTAGGCATCCTATTGCTGCTGCTTAAGGTTTTGTTTAGTCACTGCCTGCATGAGTCATGACTCACCACAGTAAACTGAGTACCTCTGGGAGTCCAGTAAGAAGGGGATGGCTGTGGATCAGGGGTGGCACATGCTGTGGATCAATGGTAGCACATGCTTTGCATACAGAAGGTCCCAGGTGTAGTTCTTGACCTCTCAAAGTGATTTCAGCAGGTGTTGGGAAAGACCTTCAAGAGCTGCTGCTGCTGCCAGTTAAAGCAAAGAAGACAGATCAAGAGTCTGACTCACTGTCAGGCAGCTTGATCTGTTCCACGAGAGAGGAATCATGCAGGAGGGTGTATCAAAAGGACAGGACCCAAGGTTTGTTTCAAAAGATAAGGCCCAGCTTTGATTCCTTGCAGGGATGCACAATTTCTAGAGCTTGCTAATATCAGAATGCTAAAATCCAGGAACACAGATGAAAGTGAGGTGTTTTAGAATTACAGTTACTCGGCCATTGTTGTCTCCTTGATGTTCAAAGAGAAATGCTAAAAATTATCTTTATCAGTTTGTAAAGATCTTTGTCCCATCCTGCATCTGCTACTCAGAATATAATCTATGAGACTGACCTTTTGCATAGTCTTGTAGCTTGATTCTTCTGTGGAACACCTTACCATTTGTTTGTACATGCTACTGGATTTCTCTCTTGATAGGTAAAGTAAAATTGGGTTTATACTACAAACAAAGTAAATCATGCAAATATACTCTGTTTATACCAGCAGTTTACTTTTCATTTTTAATCTCCCCTAATCGTTCATGAAAAAACCCTCTGAAACAATAAATTGTGCAGTTATTTATAGACAACTGTCTGAGGCCATCATAAATTATCCCATCCAGTTTGAGAAAAGATGATAAATTAAATGTTGATTTCTGCTGGGGGTTGCAAATCTTTTTTGGATCACAATAAGAACTATACATTTTGGAATGAGAGTTCTCACTTTTCCCAACAAAAACAATCTTGTTCTTCTTGATACTAGGGCAGTTTGCAATTATTAAATTTTTTAAAAATCAGATATGAAAAAATAAATAAAAGCGGTGAGCGGTGGCGCAGGCGGTAAGTGAAGCCTGCATTGACATCTGGCCGAACAGCTTCGGCTGTTTGAGCCCCAGAGTCCTCATCGGAAGACACCGAGTCCAATTCGCCACTGGATTTGCTATCATCTTCTTCCTTCTCGACCTTGGCTGGCTCTCCCAGCTGCCCGTTAAAGGGCAAATAGACAAATGGGTACCTGCTCTTAGAGCGGGGGGGGGCACCCGTCCCTTGCGGTGTAGCGGCGGTGTGAACTGTGAGCGGCGGCGGAGAAACATGGCGGCGGCGAGGCAAAGCGAGTGAGAGGAGGCTGGGCCGGCAAAAAGCACGGAGGCGGGGCGACGCAGCAGGCTGGAGCCTACTGGACAGATGCCGGCGGTGAGCATGCGCGGATGTGCGCTCGGTCCAAGCCTGAAGGAGTCGCAACAGCCAGGAAGTTGCAACAACAATCAAAGACCAGCGCCAGGAGGATGTCGTTGGACGAGCTCCTGCAGACAACAGCAACTCGCTACAAGGGTGCCTGGTAGGCTAGTCACTCTCCCCCTTGTATGTATGTGGCCCTAGGTTAGGATTGGCTTGTGTTATATGTAATGTGAACTGCTCAGAGCCCTCAGGGGGTGAGCGGTATACAAATGGAATGTAGTAGTAGTAGTAGTAGTAGTAGTAGTAGTAGTAGTAGTAGTAGTAGTAGTAATAATAATAATAATAATAATAATAATAATAACAACAACAACAACAACAACAACAACAACAGCCATACAAATAATCAAATAAATGTCCAGAAGACAAAACTATACAATCCTTACAAAAGGCTGGTAAACAGAATGCTTCCCAGATTTTAGTCACAATGCTATTTTGTAGATCAGGTGTCACAAATATTGAGAATACACAAGATAACATAATGGCATAACTGAAAATGTTGCAGTTGTGGCAATACGAACTGTTCAAATGGAGGACATCAGTAACAGTCTGCTGAGTTGACAAGAGTTTGTGTTTGGGCTCATACTAAGAATGGCAGCATTCTAGTCCTCATGAATACCAATTTTAAAACATCACAATGCATAGCATTCTTTTTGTTGAATGTTGAGATTTAAGAGATGGCCTAGCTGGACATTGCGAATGGGACTCTTTCCTTCAGCATTACTTCCAGTGTTTCGCTGTCATCCTCAGCGTCTGACAGCAGGGTTAACCTTTATGTCATCTATGCTGTCCCATATTGGGACTACACAGACCACCTGTGAAGAGAAGATTGCAAAACTTTCTAGATTTTTTGAAACTCAAAGAGGTGCTCAAACTTCCCAGCCACAAGATGGAACTTTCCTACCAAAGCTGTCTTGTGGTTTGGGCAAGACAGAGCCCCTTCTCTCTCTCCTCTTTTCACTGTCATAGAGAGAGGCTTGTCTTTTGAATCTTCTTTTCACTGACAGGTTTCTACATTTTCATGCAGTGTTTTCCAACTAGCTTTACTGATTTGTTGTATTTACAGTTTAAAATGGCTTAAAAAGCACTGTTTGAAAAATGTAAAGACTAATGCACTGACAGGACACATACAAGTTCGCCCAGCACGGCGGGATATAAAAAGAAAGAAAGAAAGAAAGAAAGAAAGAAAGAAAGAAAGAAAGAAAGAAAGAAAGAAAGAAAGAAAGAAAGAAAGAAAGAAAGACAGACAAATAGGGATGGGCACAAACCAGGAAAATGCAGTTTGGTTTGTGGTGTGCCCAGTTCATGAATGATAAAATGCCACAAACGTTTAGCTGCCAAGTGAACCAGTTCGGTTTGTGAGGTTTGTGATGCAGTAGAAACACACACACCCTGACATGAGACACACCAAAGTTGAAGGGGTCTCCAGCTGACTCTCCTCTACCTGCCCTCAAAGTTTGGTGAGGATTGGATTTACAGGATCCAATTTACACCCCCCCCCCAAAGAAGGACGTACTTCAGCTTGGTAAGAAATAAGAATAGGAACCAATATTTATCTCTCAAAGTGGTCCAGAGAAGGCTGCTCTTGTAGGCAATTAAGTGGCATATTTCTTAGAGGTGGGTTGCAGGCATAAGTGACAGCAGTGGAGAACTGGTAATCTCCTTAAGATAGCAGAAGACCTTTGGCAGTCAAAGATAGGGATGGGCACGAAGCAGGAAAATGTGGCTTGGTTCATGGTGTGCCCAGTTCGTGACCCACAAACTGTCACAAACATTTAGATGCTAAATGAACTGGTTCAGGTTCAGTTTGTGAGGTTCGTGATGTGGTTGAATGGACCCCCTCAGCATGCTAGAGGCACCAAACTCACAGGGGATCTCCAGCTGACTCTCCTTTACCTACCTTCCAAGTTTAGTGATGATTTTATTTACAAGGTCCAAGTTACTTACGACCCCCCAAACAAAGTGCCCCTAAGAATGTACTTTCTGGGGAAATGACAGGCTCAGGTTCAGGAGTGTATAGAATGGATCCTATGCAAGCTAGAGACATCAAAGTCACATGAGAACTCTCCCGGACACTCCTCTACATGTCCTCCAAGGTGTGCCCCCTGTTGCTTTGAAGTTTGGTAAACATTTAGATTGAGTGGAGACTGTCTGGAAGTGTATCTGTTCACAAATAGCTTGAAAGTTCATGCTGGCTGACCTGCCACTAACTTCACTTCACAAACCAAAAACCAGCCAAAATTCATCACGAACTTTAGTTCATGTCCATCCCTACATTCCAACGTGTGCCTTCTATGTCTTGGTGAGGTTCATAATGTTGCTGCTTGTATGATATGTCAGGAACTTGCTCCTAAAGCTGACAACAACAGGGTTTCCCAGCCAAAAGCCACTCTTTGGGAGACAGTTCTTCAGGCTCCTAGGGCATCAACCTCTAAGCCCTGCACTCTTTCAGATTGCCCATCTTGGGCAGCACTGGCAGCATCAGATTCAAGGACAGATCCAGCTGGTCAATACTCAAGTAGACCCTCCACTCTTAAGACCTGTATGAATCACTCACAACCTTTGTCCAGGAAGACTGAGATAAACCAGTTGTTCCTTCAACTCCACTAGGGAGACTTTCTCAGCCTGAACCATTGGAATCAACCCTCCCACCTCTGCATACTCCATCTGAGGCCAACTGGTACCATTCTATCTGACTTGCTGCTGTCATCTGACACCAGATGCCACTGCTGCAGTCTCCCCCATTTGCAACATATGCTGTGAGTACAGAGTGTTTAAACATACAGGATGTCTGTTCAGATCCCAAACTCTTAGATCAGATCCGTACGGTCTTGCACAATGACTCCCTGGGGCCTATTGCCTTCCAGGCATTTCAAAGCTTTTTAGCATTATCCAAAAGCCTTTGGAATAAGCCTGCTTCTACCCATGCCTCAGCACATAAGACCGAGTCAATGTAAAGGATCCATCAGGAGGATTGTCCCTTTCTGTTTATCCACCCCACCCAAACAACTTTGTAGTGAAGGCTATGCAATCCGGGCAGTGCTTGGGGAGCCAATAGGCTCTGATAGAGAGGGCCACAGATTAAGGCTGATTTCGCACTAGAGCTGCCTCGATGTTGCGCCGCCGTTTGCCCGACTCGCGGCTTCGCCCGATTTTCCCCGCAGTTTTGTGATCCTGTTTTTTGAGGATCACGAAACTGCGGAGGAAATTGGGCGAAGCCGCGGGTCAAATGCAGCCCCGCGGCTTCGGGTGTGAAATTGACCAATAGTATCGGGGCAAATGGCGGTGCAACATCGAGGCAGCTCTAGTGCGAAATCAGCCTCGATGTCATAGGCTGTACACTCTGTCCCTTCTCTGCTCTGACAGATTGCATATCAGTCTGCCAGTCCGTGATGGGGAGATACAAGATGTTCCACTGAGAGAGGATGTCACTCTATGTACACTGCCATACTCACTCCAGTTGTCTTAATTCCCTTTTCATCCTCTGTAGCTCCACAGTATACCAGGGAGCCAGGTTGGAGCAGGAGTGAAGAGGGCGTTGGGGAACGATTTCATCAATGGCTTCAGAGAGTCAGCCATGCCAATCTTCTACCAGCTCATCTAATGAGTTTCAGGGATGTATCAGTTCCCACAGAGCATTCTGAAAACCAATTGGATCCATCTGGCTCCATGAGCAAGGAGTAAATTAGCTCACCGCCTAAAAAATGTAAATAAAAAACTGACTAAGGCAACAAAAATTATCCATTTGGACAGTTTGAAGCCTTCAGATTCTAGGATCTCTGCTAGAATCTTCCTGCCTCTGGGAAAAGGTCAATATATGGCGGCTCCACACTGGTGGAATATGCTCCTGGAAGACATCAGGGCCTGTGGGACCTATTACAGTTCCACAGGGTCTGTAAAACGGAGCTCTTCCACCAGACCTTCGATTAGGAGCCACCACTAATAACAACTGAATCGTTAAGGCCTGGACATCGATCTTGGCCACACCTTTGTTACCATCCGAACACGACCTACTGGGATGTTACCGCCATCAGTACTTCACTGTATTTTTGATTGTTATGTTATGAATTTTATGAAGTTGCATTGTTTCAATGTATTTGGGTTTTAATATTTTAACTCTTAATGTAAGCCGCCCTGAGCCTACCTCAAATTGAATTAAATAATAAATAAAGAGATAAAATATTGTCACTCCACCAGGACTTGCCAGCCATCTTTGATACAGTATGTGAACTGGAGGCTTCTTGGCTGTCATCAGTTCCAAAATTGTACCAGTACATTCAACTCTCTCAGGATGAAGTTGGCAGGATCTGGGCTGCTGTGAAGCCCACCACCTGCCTCCTAGACCCATGTCCTTCATGGCTGGTAAACATCGGTGATAATGGTATATGGGTCCTCCTGGGAAATATTATTAACTTATCCCTGAGTTCAGGGATATTGCCAGGATCTTTAAAGGAAACAGTGGTGAGACGGCTCTTGAAGAAACCAACTCTGGATTCTATAGATCCAGCCAACTACCACCCAGTGTCGAACCTCCTATTTCTTCATAAGATAGTTGAGTGAGCAGTAGTGGAACAGCTCCAGGCTTTCCTGGTTGATGTCTCTGAAAAGTACTGTGTGCGGAAGCTCAGCATGGTGAAATCAGCTCAAGTTTATTAGGTTACATCACAACGAAAGATAAACTAGCCTTTCTGAGGCCGGCTTATATGCGTGTCCACACTCACACCCAATACACCCCCAATTCCCATGATAGGCTGTATTTACATGGCCCAAGTTTCTATAGGTCCCTTTCAGGATCCAGGCGAACCTATTGGTCTGTGCTAGGATCCGAGGTGGCTATTGTTCTCGGACCGAAGGTTTGTAGGTCTGCCAGACCAAATGGCCAGGCTAGCATAGCTGTGGCCATTTTAATACATAACACCCCTCCCCCCATAGTTCCAAAGCACTAGCAGTGCGGTGAGTATGCGTTTGAGCAGGGGAGTGGGGATGACTACCTGCACAAGAGGCAACCCTTGTGTGCTGACAGTTCATCCTGGCGGGATGAGAATGCTGCAAATTCAGGGCCCATGCACCCCGTGGGCCAGCCCCTCCCCACCCAGTCAAGAACCCAGGAGAGGATGCGGTCCTTCCTGGTGTGTGTTGAGACCTCGGGTACCTGAACCGGGTGGTTGGGGAGGTCCTCCAGCAGCAGATTCTGGTGCACTGGAGCTGGGTCCGGATTGCAGACAGGCAGTGGGAGACTGCTGAGGGCGTCAGCGTGACCGGCTGATGTAGCAGGGTGTATTGGTAACGTGCTAGAAAAATAGACCACCGCAGCACCCTCAGGGACAACATCTGGGGCGTCTGGTGGTTGGGGGCCAAGAGGCCCAACAGCAGCATGTGGTCCATGATGACGGTGAAGGGCCAGCCGTACAGGTAATCATGGAATTTATGGACCCCTGCCATGATCACCAATGCCTCCTTGTCAATTTGCATGTAGTTGCGCTCAGCAGAAGACAAGGTGCGTGAGTCGTAGGCAACTAGGACCTCATGGCGATCAGCCAGTTGGTGCCCCAGGACAGCCCCCACCCCATATGGTGATGCATCGCAGGCTAACACCACTGGGAGGGACTAATCAAAATGGGCCAGGACAGTGTTCAAAGTCAGTAAATCTTTAACTGACTGGAAAGCAGCGGCATGTTGTGGTGCCCATTATCATGGGGCATGTTTGTCCAGGAGGCTGTGCAGAGGCTTGGCCATGGCTACCTTGTGCTGGAGGAAAGAATGATAAAAGTTAAGGAGGCTAAGGAAGGCCTGTAACTCAGACTTGGAAGAGGGGGTGGGCGCTTCTACGATGGCCTTGATCTTGTCCGGCGTGGGGTGGATGCCGCTGGCGTCAACCCTGAATCCCAGGAACTCGACAATGGGGACCCCGAGCAGACACTTCTCCCGCTTTACTTTCAGCCCTGCCGTGTTGAATCATTGAAGGACGGCACACAGACGGTCAGAGAAGGCTTCGGATGACGGTGCTGCAATCAGAACGTCGTCGAAAAAGGGTTGTACTCTGGGGATCCCTTTAAGTAAACAGTCCATCATATTTTGAAAAATCCCTGGAGCTACACTAACCCCAAATTGCAGACACCATACTTTAAACGCCCCCTGGTGTGTCACAATGGTCTGGTCCTCTGCTGTAGCTTCGTCTACCGGCAGCTGCTGATAGGCTTGAGCTAAGTCCAATTTGCTGAAGATCTTTGCACCGGTCAGGGACGCCAAGACATGGCTGACTATGGGAACGGGATATGCATGGTCTTGGAGCACTTTAAGGTGCATTTGTAATTGGCATAAATACAGATGTCCCTGTGTCAGCGAGCGGGATATGCACGGTTATGGAGCACTTTATTTAAGGTGCATTTGTAATTAGCATAAATACAGATGTCCCTGTGTCAGCGAGCTGCCATTGAAGTCTGACGGGGCACTCCCCCCCCTCGTCACACCCCCTCTTTCGTCTGGCATCTGCGCATCCTCTGTGTTATGTGTGTATCCCTGTGTCATGCATTCCATTCTATGAATGCTAGTGTACGCTTATCTGCAAGGTTAACAGGTGGGGAGAAGGAGCCGCTTAGCTTAGACTATAATGAGCTGGACCGTGTGAAGTTTTAATTTTTTATCTTTATAGAAACATTGCTTCTCAGGCTTTTGAGCGCGAATATGAAAGTCTGCCCGCGCGGCGGGAACCAACTCTATTGGTTATTGTCTGTTTGAATGTCTTTCATTATCCCCTGTTCAGCCCGTCCCAGGTATTCTTAACAGTGCACTTGTTCCTGCTCTAACATGGCTTTAATAAAATACTACTTTGCTTAAACGTGTATTGGTTTGACAGGGGGAACGATCGGGGTTTCCCACTTTCCGTGGGGTACTGGCTCCAGGACCCCTTGGCTAACCAGGTGGTCGGGTTTGTCCTCAATTTTGGGCCAGAGGGTGAACGGGGGCTGCCTGGCTTTCAGACAGAGTGGGCAGACCATTGAATCGAGGGTCAGGGCAACTGGGGCCCCGGTGTACCAGCCAAGCAATCCATCAAAAATGACTGGGAACTCATCACACACCTTGCTGAAATTCCCTGACTGCACATTTTGTATCCCAGTGATGGCCAGACCCAAGGCGTCGAACAAGGCTAGCCCCAGTAGACTGGTGAGATGGCCCTTAACCATGACCAGTTTCAATGGGCCTTCAAATGACTGGTGTTTTATGCGAAACTGGCCCACCCCTTTAATGGCTATGGAGTTATTTTGGAAGTCCCTTAGTACTAGGCCGGTGTCTTCCAGCAGGGGTCCCCCCGTGGGGCAGAGTGTGTGGAGGGTCTCTTCTGAGATTATCGAGAGGGAGGACCCAGTGTCCAGTTCCATTGTGCATGGGGCACCCTCTATCAAGACAGTTACTTTATTCTTATTGGAGGACCCCTGGGGCAAGAAATGTACCTGGTTGCGGTATATTGAGGTGCTGTGGAGTTCCACTGTTTCCTAGTGTGTGGTGGTGTGGCGATTGTTCCCCCTTGGAGTGGCAGGTGTGGGTGATGTGTCCCTGCTTTCCACAGGAGCGGCATATGGCATCCCGAAAATGGCAGGACCTCCGTTCATGTGCTTCTCCACAGCTTGCGGAGGCTGTTGGTGTGCTGGAGGATGCCATGGACGGTGACGGGTGAGAGTCACGGCGAGCGGGCCGATGGACCTGAAGTACCTCTTCCTCATCTGAGGAGGCTGGGGCACCCCCTTGGGATACCTGGTGTGTCACGGCAGATGGCAGACGATCCCAATGCAATCTCTCGAATGCGTTGGCGGTCTGAAGTGCTGTCTTGAGCTTGAGGTCGGCCATTCCCATGAGCTTTCTAAATAGCTTGGAATTGTGGATGCCCCAGATGAACTGCATAAGGATGATTTCCTCGACCCCTGGCAGCTCGCAGTCGATGGCTAGCTGGCGTAGCTCGGCCATGTAGATGGTGGCCCCTTCTCCAGACTTTTGCGTTCGCAAAAAAGTCCATGCGCCTCGCCATTTTTGTGGGATTTGGCGCGAAATACTCATTCAGGACCTTTAGGAGGTCTTCGTAAGTTTTGCCGGCTCATGTCGCCGGAGCTATGAGTCTCTTGGCCAGACGGATGGTGGCTACCCTTCACGAGCTTAGGCGCAGGTTCCATTTCTTATCAGCATCGATAATGTCGTGGAAGGTGACGTAGTTTGTCAGCTGGTCCACCCAGGCTTCCCAGAACTCTGAATGCATGTGGTGGAATACTTTGATGGTTCCCGGAGCTGCAGCCATGACTCGAGGACGGTGTGCGGAGCGATGATCAGGGGAACGGGGTGCGGTGCGATGCTGCTGGGGAGCGATGTGGGGTGCGGTGTCCTGTTGATCGGTGCTCGGGCTCGCTCATCAGGATCTCATCCTCGTCGCCAGTGAAAAGTACTGAGTGTGGAGGCTCAGCATGGTGCAATCAGCTCAAGTTTATTAGGTTACCTCACAACAAAAGATAAACTAGCCTGTCCGAGGCCGGCTTATATGCGTGTCCACACTGACACCCACCCAATTCCCATGATAGCCTGTATTTACATGGCCCAAGTTTCTATAGTTCCCTTTCATGATCCGGGCGAACTTGGTCCGCGCTAGGATCTGAGGTGGCTATTGTTCTTGGACTGAAGGTTTGTAGGTCTGCCAGACCGCATGGCCAGGCTAGTGTAGCCGTGGCCATCTTAATACATAACAGTCTCTATCCTAGATCCATTTCAGTCTGGCTTCCATCCTGGCCATGGGATGGAGGTGGCACTGGTTGCCCTCACAGATGACCTCTGGAGACACCTGGATTGGGGCGGGTCAGTGCTGCTGTTATTACTTGATTTAACAGTGGTGTTTGACATGGTCAATTACAGTCTTTTTACCCACCACCTTGCTGATGTGGGGATATGAGGGACTGCCCTGTAATGGCTTGTTTCTTTTCTCCAAGGTTGGAGACAGAGAGTGGCACTTGGGGAGGGGATTTCACCACAGTACCCTTTGGTATGAAGCTTCCTCCAGGGGGTGATCCTCTCCCCTATGTTATTTAACATCTATATGCACCCTCTCAGCTAGCTGGTCTGGAGGTTTGGGTTTGGTTGTCATCAGTATGCTGTTGACACCCAGCGATATCTGTCGATGGATGGCCACCCAGATACCTCTTTGTTATGCCTCTTTGTTAGCCACCCTGATCCCGTTTGGGGAGGGCGGGATATAAATTTAATAAGTAAATAATAAATAAATAAAAAATATCACCCCAGTGGCTAGGGCACTGGAGGCCATGGCTGATTGGTTGAAGCAGAGTCAACTGAAATTAAATCCTTCTAAGATGAAGATCCTGTGCCTGAGCTGTGGGGGAATGGAACCGGGGCTCTGGCTTCCCACTCTTGATGGGGCGCTATTAGTTCCAGCATGGATGGTGAGGAGTCTGGGTGTGACTCTGGATGCCTCCCTTTCAATGGAGGCCCAGTTCACAACCATGGTCAGCTTGGCCTCCAGCAGGTCAGGCAATTGGCCCCTATCTCGCCCCCTGTGACTTAGCTACAGTGCTCCATGCATTGGTCACCTCCAGGTTGGATTACTCTAATTCTCTCTACACAGGGCTTCCCTTGAGACTGATCCAGAAACTCCAGCTGGTTCAAGATGCAGCTGTGTGTATCCTTACTGGTACTTCAGGATGAGCACATATATAGCCTGTGCTCCACCAACTGCATTGGCTTCCAGTGGAGTACTGGATCAAGTTCAAGGTTTTGGTACTGATCTTTAAAACCCTATGTGGTCTGGGACCACCATATCTGCAGGACCGTGTCTCCCACTATGTCCCCTGAAGAGCTTTGCGCTCCTCAGATCAACATCTACTGGTCATCCCTGGCCCAAAGGATGGCCTCTTAGCCTCGACCAGAGTCAGAGCCCTTTTGGTTCTGGTTCCGGCCTAGTGGAACAGCCTTCCAATTGAGATCAGGGCTCTGTGGGATCTATAAGCATTCCGCAGGGCCTGTAAAACAGAACTGTTCCACCAGGCCTTTGGTTGAGGTGGCGGACACTATGAGACCAGCCCCCCTGCCTTACCCACCCATTCTTTTTACTGTGCTATGAGCAGGTACTCTCATATATGAATTGGTGGGATTTTTTCCACTTGCAAAAGCTACTACATCTGAGTGCCCATACAGGGGTTAAAGTCTCTGAAAGTATTTAAATTGGATTATTGCCACCTGCCAATTTATGTATAGAGCCGAATTTGATTTTTACTGTATTATATTCATATGCTGTGAGCTGTCCTGAGCCTACTTGTGGGGTAGGCTGGGATATAAATCAAATAAATAAATAATTTTTAGTCCTGTAATCCTATTCCTATTGCATTGTTTGTTAGAGGTCTTTGCTGTCTGATTGTATTGTAGTGTATTGGCCCTCCCGGCCTGCCAGTTCAGTTTGGCTCTTGCTAGCAGCCAGTTCAGTTCAAGGCTTCCTCCTAATGTACTTCGTTATTACAGTAAAGTTACCTGTTGGTTATGTACATACATCTTCATGATATATAACACATCAGTATCTGCTGGGTTTTTTTTTTTTTAATCAAGACCATTAGACATGGAGGTTCTTTTAGGACAGGCTGCTGTTAGAGAGCCCAGACTGTAGAAAGGTAAGCCATGAATTCACCTAATGTCTTTAGTAAGCCCCCGTTTTTCAAGGTTTGGCTTCCATCTGCAATATGGTGTTGTCAAATAACACTGACCTATCTTACAGGACTATATGTGAGCACCTGAAATGGACTCTTGAAATTCTGTGTATTTATATGTGGAGGGGGGGGTGAAGCATGAATCCCCTGCTGTCCTGTTTTTGATTTTGTAGCAACTTCTCGCATGCTTCTGTGCTGCTATAACAGTGCAAGTTCAACAAATTGATATTTAAAACAACTGACTGCAGCAAAAGGCTGTTGGTTTAAACATTTGTCTGCTTCTGTTTTATTGCCCGATGGATTTAGGCTCATGGTTTCCTTCTTTAGAGGCCTACCATCCGCACCAAATGTTTCACATTACTCAGTGTGAAAAGCCTCCTATTCTTTCAGATTTTTTACAAGTTCATACATCCGTGGAAACCTGATATTTCATATTTCATTCTGCTTTGTGAATGTCATTGTGAGGGATGCTGGTTCACATGCAGCAGGCCTTGCCTGTCTTTGATCAGCTTGACCGCAGCTAATTGTAAATGGAGAACAAATGAAAGAAATATTTATAAATTTCATGGGAATTCATGCAGACACTAAGCCTTCCCTAATGCCTCCATTCACTGTAAATGTTTATTGAATACTTTTAGTCTACTGCAACTTCAGTATTTATACAGGGCGAGGTTGTAGCTTGTTCTGAAGTGATACAAAAGTATTAGCAAAATGGCATCCCTTCCTTTTTCTTTCCTTCCTTCCCTTCTTCCTTCCTCTTTTTATTGTATTCTGTCCTCTGCTTTATAAAGTATGCTGTTGGCTGAGAACAGCTACACCAAAGTTCTTAGGCTCCAAGGACTACAGCTGTAAGGAGAACCAGAGGGGAGGAAGAAAAACCCACCGTAAAATCTAAAACAAATTTGGAAGCACAGAGCCAAATTGGGAAAAATCAAATGAAAATGTTAAAGATTTGGCCAACATAAAGTCATAAATGCTTCAAGCCAAGGGAAACAGCTGTTGGGCCATGCAGGCTAAGTCCTGAAAGGCATCACAGCGAAAAGTTTAATATAATGAATCAGCACTTGCCAGTATTTATTTATATTTCACACACACATGCACATGCACATGCATTGACCCCGTGAACTGCTGATATTCTCACACTTTGCCTCTTTTATGGTTCTTCCCCCAATTATCTTAGGTATCTTCATTTTTACAATAGGAAATGTAAATAGGGACTCAGTGCTCCCAGTGGGCCCAATCCTGAAGGATTTGCTGAAGCCACTTGGAGCCCATTCAGCAGAGTGTATTCTTGTGAACTTGAATACTACCTTTGATACTTCCCCTGTCAATTCTGACATTTGCCCCCTTTGAATTGTGCTAGGAGTTTATTTGTTCATGTTTTCCTACTGTTATGGTTCAGTCTTCAATTAGATTAATACCCTGCCCTATTCCTAATGTTGGCTGAGTTTAGACTGGCAGTATGAAGCATGAGGGAGTTGTGGCAAAAAGACCCAGAACAACTTGGGTATTCCCAGTCACACTGCACTGACTGATGCGGGAGCATACCAGGGACAAGGGAGTATTCACACTGTTGGCCCACCCCTGGCAATGACGCGGCTGTAAGTGGCTTTTTTTTCACTCCAGCGACATGCGCTTATGCACGTAGGCACATAGGTGCAGCAATGTGACTTGTTTGCGGCTTTTAGCATGCACATGTCTGGGAAGCGGGATCAATGCGCTCTCCAGTGTTTTCTACCACTTTCACCTGGTATTTTTTAAAGTCGGGAGGGAAGCGTTAGAAGACGGGTTGAGAAACATGCCTATATCGGGCCAAACTGCCAGTCTGAACTCGGCCATTATCAGTGATTTAAATATCTACCACTTCACATTGTTAAACAGATTAGAAACCCACCATGGGCAAGTCCTTCTGCTCCCTGAAAGGCTCCTTAAGTTTGCTTGTAGCATGAATAGTGAAATGGTGACACCAGTTGTTATGGACAATGTGGATGGTGTTGTCCAAGCTGTTTCTTTTCCATATCTTCCATGTGTTTATTTGGTTTTCTGTATCTTCTACTGGCAGAAGACACAACATTGTTCAATCTCCTAACTAAAGTAGAAGAAGCACACAGTCTCAAGGGGTGCCCTCAATCTCTCAACCCAGTATTATATCTATACTGGGTCTTAGTATAGTGCTAAACTACTAGTCGATCAGCATGGTATGGAGAATGGGATATCCCCATGGACTCATATGTTACTTCCCATCAATGTTTGGAGCTAAATATGATTGGTGTCATATATGAACTGTTGGTCTGCAAATCTGGTACTAACTATGATTGGAAATTGTTATTTGGCGCTAACTCTGCTTAGCAAAAAAGCTGGTAAAGATCATGTGATGCTAACCATGATTGGCTCTGAACCATAGTTCCCCAGCATGGTGTCCATGGACTCCATAGGACTTCCACTACTTCCCCTGGCACTCACCAAACTTCTCAGAAAGTGGTTCTTCCAACAGACCAATGGCCAGACTCTCAATAAAGCAGATTAATGTGTTCAGCATGGGAACCATGAAATTATTTTGTTAAGCAAGAAGGGTGATATTGCATTTGGCTCTGCCTTCTGTGGCAGCTGTTTTGGGGTGGCACTCACACCACCCCCTCTCAAAATCACTGCCGACTCAAGAAGGTTGGGGATCTGTGCTGAATAGTAAAGGAAAGGGGAAATACATGATGACGGGGGGAGGGGAGGAAGGAAGGGAGAAAAATGCAAGCTTCAGAAGTATTCTCGATGTTAAGTGAGCATGCAGCATTGAATTTTTGCTAAACATACAAAGAAATAATGCTAACTTCAGCCAATGCAAGCTGTAGAACAGCAGCCATAAAAACAGCACTATAGGATCACACTGCTTATCAGTAGCCTAGTATTTTGTCAAGTGCTGCAAACATTTCAAGAAATGTGTGGGAAGGTAGGCCCATAAAGTAGTCAGAAATATGGTACTTGTTGTATAAAGCAGTTCTTAATCACAATGTTTTTCCAGCAGTTCTTGTGAGACATCTATGTTATCCAAGTTGTTCTAAAAGCTTTCCATCTTCTGGAAGAAAAACCCTTTGTACACTTGTTTCTGGAAACCAAATGAATAGTCAAATAATTAAAAAAACATTGGCAATCGACATTAAATTGAATCATGAGAGCTCAGACAGGTGGTGACGAGGGCTTTGAGTATTATTTACCTGTCTGGACTTCACAAAGAACTTGTCTAGGCTTGTCACAAACAGAGTATCTAAAATTCTTACTTAGCAAGTAATATGAGCTAAGAAAATTGTGTTACATTTAAGTGCCTTTAAAGCCCTGGGCTTTTAATCACAATTAGGAAAATGGTAGAAAATATAGTAAAGGCAAATTGCTTGCAAATCATTTTTATGGAAGGTGTCAACCAGTTAAAAAAAAGGCCAGTACTCATATATAAGTTTGTGCTGATTTATCTGAGTTCCCTCTCAGGACTTGGGACAGCCTCTCCGACAGGTGCCGGTAAGTACTGTAGTACAAATTAATATCCAGTCAAAAATATAAGATTGAAGTCAAAATGAGGAGGAAGTTCTTGTATTTTATTGCAATGAAATACGGAAAACAGTTAGGCCAAAAGACCCATCAAAACTGACTGCTTTCTGAGCCCAACCAGGAAATACATGAAGTTAAATACTTAAAATGACATCATCATATCATCATCATGAGAATAATATTCAAAGGGCATAATTGGTTACAGAAACTTAAACAACATTTACATCAAAATTCCCTTATTGGTCAAATGTAAGAAAGGTGTGCCTATGCAATAGCGTCACATATTTACTTGACATAACCTAAGTCATATCGGCCAAGGCTTGTTCTCACCCAAACAAAAGTGTTGTTCTCTGATACCCAGGAAAAGATCCATTGTGACCCAGACACTATGCAGTTATAACCTAAACAATTAGAACCATGAACTTTTGTGCTAAAAGAATGTCTCCTGTGTCTTGTCTGTTAACAGCAACTAGGAAAAATCCCCCTTGACCCACAAAGAAGAGAGGCCTTCTATATACTAGGCCTTCATTATATTCCAATAAAACATTAGATCTATAATAAGCCTATAGTATCCAAAGAAATATGAATAATCAAAGAAAGAGGAAAAATCCATATAGTCCCATCTCTACTACAGTACTGCCCCAAAAGCAAAGGAATAAAACATTGATTTGAAGTTTTCAAATAATTCAGTTTAGCACTGTTTGCATAATCAGTTGGTTCAGCTTCTGAATTATTTACACATTTAAGTTGAAAAACTAACTGTAAGAGCCCATCTCTACTGAGATGAGGTATTCTTAAGTCACCTATATTTAGGGTGGCACCTGGAGATCTCCTGCTATTACAGTTGATCTCCAGACAATCAAGTTTAGTTCTCCTGGAGAAAAAGTCTACTTTGGAGAGTGGACTCTATGGCATTATATCCTGTTTGAGGTGCCTCCCTTCCCTAAATCCCTCCGTCCAACTACTCCCCAAATCTCCAGGTATTTCCCAACCCAGAGCTGGCAACTCTATCTCTGTTTTATCCTATAGCAAGCAAGAATAGGTGGAAATAGCAGGGTTGTTTTCTCCTGATTCAGAGCTCCAGTAAAAAGCAAAAGCTAAACTTTGGAATATTTAGGGTTAAATTACTAAATAATAACTAAAGTCCATTACCTAAAAAACAAAACAAAACCCTGAGACAAGCATCCAGAGACCCTTAGAGGTTATTTTACACAGAGTCCACCCTCCCTTAAGGACTCTACGGCCCCGGTCACACGGGCTGGATAATGTGTGTGTGGGGGAGGCATGGCTAATTGCTCCGGTGCAGTTAGAGCCGCCAGAACGCGATCCGATGCATTGGCTGCAAACCACGGGTCCTGTCCTCCCCACCTGCGCATTAATGAGGGGCCAGCGCGATCACACCGCAGGAGTCCGGAGGCAGCCCATAGCAAACCGTTTGCCACTACATACGAGGTACTGTTTTTTTATTGCACTTTTTCGGCAGTATGCCACGGGTTGGCCACGGGTGCGCTCCACTTGCCAGATGTTGAGGTGTGATCACGCCCTGCTAATCCACCCACCACCCGTGGCTCTCCCGCGGCAAATTTGCCGTGTGACCAGGACCTACATCTGCCCTTCACTCATCCTGCTACTGTAACCTGGCAATGCAGTGCTGTAGTGATGGTAGAGGCTACGTCTGTTCCTTCTCTCTGGCAGCTTTAATGGTCCAGCAATAGGCACATATGATAGTGGGATGAGATGTAAAAGATTGGGAAAGAAAGGAATGGACAGAAAAGATGACAGGAGAATTGATGAGTAAATCTTCTACAGGCCCAATATTCTTCCACTTTGAATCATCTTTTTTTTGTCATCAAGAGAAGAGACCTTCAGAGATGGTTTGCCATTGCCTACCTCTGTGTTGCAACCCTTGTTTTTCTTGGTGGTCTCCCATCCAAATACTTACCAGGGCTGACCCTGCTTAGCTTCAAAGATCTGATGAGACTGAACTAGCTAAGGAACCATCAGTTTCAAAAAGTGGGGTGGGGGGAAGGCTTCCAGTCCTTTTCTTAGCCCTCTCCCCAGCTTCTCTTCCTCCACATACCACATGTTTTAAAACTGTATGGAGCAGCTAGAAGTTATGACAGCATATAAATTATGAGTAAAGAATTAATTTGACTTTGAATTTATGCCATGCTGCAATTAGCATGTTATTCCACAGGGAAACACAGCTTTTGTATGTCTTTTTGTGACATCACATAGATATTCCAGGAAGACTTCAAATGCTTCTTATGCATCAAGATGTTTTATAGCTATATGCAGCCACTGGCCTTAATCAGCTAGCAAAGTAATAATGGCTAGTACTTTCCATTGTACATTATGTACCACCTTCCCTTGTGGTACAAGATTGCCATGTCCATAAAATATCTGGGGAAGAATAATTTTTGTTATCTTCTCTTTAGAACTTGGAAAGCATGGTTAGTTTGGGGAAACAGACAACAAGAACTGACTGGCAAAGTTGTTCTAGCCTTGCCCTGTGCTCTGCCTGAGGCAATACCACCTGTCTTTAGTCGTAGAACAAGATTTGAGTCCAGTATCACCTTAAAGGCCAATGGGTTTTTTCGGGGGAGAAGCTTTCATGAGTTAATGTTCACTTTGTCACAGAAACTTGTTATCTCATGTGTTACTGGAGGAGTAGTATTTTGTTCTATAGCTACTGGCAGCCAGTGCTTTCATCGCACTGTTGTTCCCCTTTCTAGAGTGATCCCAGCCTATCACAAATCATGTAGTAAGTGTGTTGATATCATACTACCATGTTGCCAATCAGCTTTGGTTATGATGATGACATCACTGAGGGCTAATTAAGCCAATCACTAGAGAGGGTGTTGAGTGAGAGGGCTGTGGGTCACGAGACGAGGGCAAGAGAGAAGGCTAAACATGTTCCTGTAGCTGGAGCAATCCAGCCAGGGCTCTGCCTTGCTATGCTGTGGGAGTTTCATTGCCTGCCCTCACCTTGTTGTTAGGTCTAGAGGGTTGTTCTTTCCCTGCCATGCTGCACTGGCTCCTTGCAAATATTTTTGCCCCCTTATGAAATCCTTCCCTCAAAATTATTGAAAGTGTTTTATTATTAAACTAAGAATAAGGTCAATTGTGGAAATAACAACAACGAGCTGTAGAAAGAGGCTCTGGGTGCGTGCCCTGGCCTTGGGCACTCAGCATCAGTTTGCTGTGGTGACCTAATCAGGGTATAATGACTCAGAATCCATCATTTTCTCCAGGGGAACTGATCTCTGCCATCTGAAGAACAGTTGTAATTCTGAGTAATCTCCAGCCCTCACCTGGAGATTGGCAACAATTGTTCCTCAGGAGGAAATGGCTGGTTTGAAGGGTAGAGTCTATGGCATTGTACTTGTCTGAGGTCCCACCCCTCCTCAAACTCCACCCTTTCCAGGCTCTATTCCTCAAATCTCCAGGAATTTCCCAACTTGGAGTTGGCAACACTATCTCCTTCCCAGCCAACCATCAACATACCTTTACCCCTCTGACTTCAGGTTTCCATCTCCTCTCCCATCCCTGCAGCTTCTGCCTAGGAAAATTACAGTCTTTCTTTGCAGTGGGGACCAAAGCAGCTCACATCATTCTCCTCTTCCCCTTTTGATCTGCACAACAACCCTGTGAGGTAGGTTAGGCTGAAAGTCTGTGAGTGGTCTGAAATCACCCAAACAGCTCTCACAGCATATCAGATGCTGCCCAATATTAAATGTTGCCCAGTGCTCAGCTCCAGCCAGTCTACAGATCTGACACCAATGCAGACTGAGCAGAGTTATTCCATGGCTTGCAAAGTTAGGATGTACAGAATGAAAGCATCAGGCCTTTGCAAGGAGCCCTATGCAGATGTATCTCTCTAATGTTGATTGTTAACCCTGGCAGGAACAATACTACTTCAGTGTGTTGTACAGAGCCCAATTCACCTTTGGTACTGAATGCAAAATGATAATAGTAAGCATACTTTTGAGATCACAATGTTGTACAATTGATTTTATTTTATGTATATAAACTGTGTTCCAGCTGTCAGGTTCCAGTTCACAAGACCTTTCTTCAAAAAAAGACAATAAAGAAACATTCACAATGTGGAAAATATGTCTTGGGAGGATATTTTAATATATATTCTGGCTTGAATTTTCAAAAAACCAAAGCAACCCCCCCCAAAAAAAACCCAGATCCAAGTTTATTTTAAGGCTAAAAGCCTTATTTATTGCAAGAGCAGTTTAAATAAAAATAAAGACTTTCTGCACTGTTGGAACAACCAGTAAATTACAAAGGTGTGGTTTATGGAACTAGAAGCCCAGAAATAGAATGTTTCACTTGCAAATGCACAATCCCAGAGAACATACAGGTTGAACTTCTGATTTCACAAATTCTACTACCTTGGTAAGGCTATAGTGCAGTGAGGAACAAGTCAGGAGACAGATTGTAGCGGCTCCCAGCAGAAATAGAGCCATTACAGAAAGCGAGATTTGAGCCCCGTAGCACCTTAAAGACCACAAGATTTTGGGGCTATAAGTTTTTGAGAGTCAAAATTCTCTTCATCAGATACAAATACAAAAAGTGTTCTGTTTGCTTTTTTGGCTGGGCAGCTTAGTGGGCTGACCCTGTGCTCACTAGGGGTGTGCATTCTGATAGTGGAGCTGAAAAAATACTGGGAAATTATGTTATTGGTGATTTTTGGAGTATATTTCAGCATCCCAAAGATATCCAGGATTTTTCAGAAAGCCGGGAACCCCTCCCCCCCAATCCTGGATATATTTGTGATTTTCTGGTAAGATCGGGAGCTAGCATTTCAGGCTTCCCCGGACTGTTTTTTCTGTTTTCTTTTGTTTTCTTCTTTTTTGTTTCAGTGCCTGAGAGCTTTTATGGGCTTTTCAGTTTTTCTTGTCAGTTTCAAACTAGTCTTGTCAGGTTCAAGATGGTTTTTTTCCCCTTTTGCCCCTGTTTCTTTGTGTTCCCTTCCCATTTTCCTGCACAGAGCTTGCAAAATCCTCTCCCCCCCCCCACTTGGATTTTTTGTGACTCTGTGCTTTGAGATCAGTCCTTTTAAGCTTGCAGTGCCACAGTAGCACTGGGTTCTGCTATTCTGTACACTGAACTGGTTGTGCTGGGCTTGATAAAATGTCTCCCCTTCAGTTTGTACTGCAGAGATTCTCTGGCTTGACATTAGTCCTTTTTGTTTGCATTGCCACAGTGGCACTGGGTACTGCTGGGCATTCTGTACACTGAACTGGTTGTGCTGGGCTTGCAATCCACCCATTTGGATTTGGATTCTGTGCTTCACATCAGTCCTGTTGAGCTGGCATTGCCACAATGGCACTGGGTTTTGCTGGGCGCTCTGTGATTGCACTGGTACTGCTGGGCACTCTGTGAATCACACTGGTTCTTCTGGGCTTGCAAAAATGTTCCTCACCTTCAGTTTCTACTGCAGAGATTCTCTGGTTGGTTTGACCTTAGTCCTGTTGGGTTTGCACTGCCACAGTGGCACTGGTTCTGCTGGGCTTACAAAAATCCCCCCACACCCTCAATTTCTACTGCAGAAATTCTCTGGGACTTTGATTCTATTCTGATGAGATTCTATTGTCCTTGCTTTTGGGGGGTTATTTTTTCCTCCATTTGAAACAATAGAGGATGGGGGAACCTTCTTTGTGGGTTCACAGAATTGGACCCTCTGGTCCCATCTTTTTGAAACTTGGGGGTTCTTCTGAGGAGAAGCACCAGCAGCTATGCTGCAAATTTGGTGCCTCTGTCTCAAAAACAGCCCACTCCACTCAGATATGCCCAGATAGATTCCCCATTGAGTAAAATGGTCCCCCATAGGGAGTCCCGAAAAATTCTTAATTCAAATACCATACCAGCATTGGGATTCAGGAATATCAGAAAAGGCCAATATTTTTTCGGGTTCAGTATACCCAAACCTGGAGGGGAAAACCCTAATTTGCCCCTTGTGCTCACATCCTTTTGCTGGATGTTGCTTAGGGATGTGGGTGTGAGAGCACTCCCCACAACTGCTGCTTTCGAGTGGCTGTGCTTTTCTGCCTAGCTTTGCTCATCAGAGGCCAGAAGAAGAAACCCACATATGAGCTTTGTTTTCTCTTGTGTGGCACATATAAAAGAGTGCACTGAAGACCTCTATCACATTTTTTCCTGCCCTTCCTGGAAGGAACCCAGGGTTCTCCTTCCTTCATTTTATCCTTACAACATCAATAACTTGGTTGATTAGGAGGAGACAGTGTGACTGACCTGAAGTCACCCAGTCAGAGTCATGGCTGAAAGTGGACTGGAACCCATATCTTCGGCACTCCAGTCAGCATACCACATTGGCTGACTTTTAACCATCTCACTTTTTAGTATATGGTTCTGTACAATGTTCAGGCATGCACATTAAGTGAAAATGATAGTGTTTATTTTTATCCAAAACGTTCTAGCTTTACTGAATAACATTCTGGCAGCCAGTTTAAAATTCTGGCTTTTACACAAAGCATTCTGGCAACTGTCCCAGAGGTGGATAAAAACAGCTGCATCAAGTTTTTCTCCTTGTCAATTGGCAATATCAGCCACAATCCAGTGAGGGGCAATCTGCACAGAGAAAAGGTTTCCAGATGTGGTCTGCCACCACTGCATGTTCAACAAGCTGCCAGGAATGGGGAAAGCAATTTCCTGCCTTTCTTCAGCAATCTGGCCTGCAAGAGACGTTCTGTCATTGACCTGTAATTCCAGATGGTTAGCCATGTTAGTCTGTTGCAGCAGTTCAGTGGCACCTTAAAGACTAACAAAAATTATTTCATCATAAGCTTTTGTGAGTCACAGCTCTCTTTTGGAGACTGGAACATTTAACATAAGAACATAAGAGACGCCAATGTTGGATCAGGCCAAAGGCCCATCCAGTCCAACACTCTGTGTCACACAGTGGCCAGAAATACCAGGTACCATCAGGAGGTCCACCAGTGGGGCCAGGACATTAGAAGCCCTCCCACTGTTGACCCCCCCCAAGCACCAAGAAGACAGAGCATCACTTGCCCTAGAGCCCCTATCTATACCTTGTGGCTAATAGCCACTGATGGACCTCTGCTCCATATGCTTATCTAATTCCCTTTTGAAGCTGTCCATGCTTGTAGCATTTACCCAGAAAATGAGGAAGAGGGTAGGCAAAGGAGAACTTTTACAGGAAGACTTTATGAACATGAGGTAGAAAGAGAGGGATAGGGTCCAGTTTTAAAAGCCAAAGTGGGTAAAACATGCAGAATGCCCCCTTATCCCTGCACATGCTCTCCAGGCACTTAACAATTTTCTGTCATGAGGAAAGATGGCAGAGATATAAACTGCAGGAAGGGGTAAAGTTCTCTTCCATGAATATGGTATTTTTTGAGGTGTTCTGGGCGGAGGATGAGCTTACCTACTCTGTTTACAGTGCACCCCTCCGTCCTGCTCTGTGGCCAGTCCCTAGGAGACTCTGGTAGCTTCAACAGGTCTTTTTAGCCATGTCCATATAACCCATCCACACATTCACTCATTGTGCAGGTGGGAAGAGCAGGCATGAGCACACCGGCCCCACCCCCCACTAGAGTTGCCAGCTTCCAGGTGGTGACTGGAGATCTCCTGCTTTTACAACTGATCTCCAGGCAACAGAGATCAGTTCACCTGGAGAAAAGGGCTGGCTTGGAAGGTGGACTTTGTGGCATTGCACACTATTGAAGCCTTCCCCTCCCCCCAAACTGTGCACTCCTCAGGCTCCACCCCAAAATTCTGTAGGTATTTGCCAACCCAAATCTGGCAATCCTACTCGCCTCCTCTGTGCAGTCACCAAGTTGTCTGCACAATGTGATTGGTGGAGGAAGTACGCCCCTCCCCATGATCAACAATGCTGCTTTCAGAACATTACTGATCGCAGGGAGGGGGGCATGGTTGTGGACACTTTCTTGGTGTGTTTGCACTGTGCAGATGGCAGGTGAGTGCGCATTTTATTGCATCCAGCCAGGAGGGGAGAGGACACTTGCTAATGAAGAACTCCAACACAGAGCAAGACTGGCTTCAACACCAAACACAAGGAAAATGTGAGGCTCCTCTCATATAGGCCATGAAAACAAACAACAAACTAGCTTTTGCAAACTAGCTATACACATGTGGTTACATCACACTGAACATACCCTTTGTTATGATGAAAACAGAGATGGGGCAGTTTAATGTTTAAATGTACAGATCTGTGGCCAGAGGTTGGTCCTCTGTACTGTTTATCCTCTTAAAGTTCTACTACTTGAGCTAAACTGAGTTTTGTACTCTGTTGCTTTTTTCTTTTTCTTTTTACTATGCCATGTGCTGTGTTCCCAACCCTGTACAACCTGTGGACACTTTTGAATTTTGAGAACTTTGAGGGGATGCCACCACACACAGTGACTGCCAGGGAGTATGCAGCAAACTACAAAATGTCTCCTTGTGGAGACTAGCCATATACATTTTCTGAATAAAATTTTGGGAGCTTCCAAGTCCAGTGTGATGGAGATGGCTGTTTCTGAACAGGTGCTCCCTGCAGACTCAAAGGTGATTGCTTTAGTGCATGCTAAAGGAGGAGCTACTTGCAAAATTGCTCATAGTTCAGATACAAGCAAAGATAGTTCAGATACAAGCAAATCGGCAGTGGAGAGGGAAAGATTGACGTAGGAAGGGAGCGCGACGGCCAGGAAGGGAGGAGGCGGCAAAGGAGTTGCCGGCATGTCAAAAGCAGCGCGACAAAGAGTTCCGGGTCAGAAGCAAGGAGTGGAAAAGAGGAAGTAAAGAACGGACAACAGTAACACGGTGCAGACTGGAAAACTGAAACTTTATTAAGAAAAGACAATAACGAGCAGTTAGTGGAGGGCGTAGGAGTTAGAAGAGAAATAAAATAAAGACTATAAATCAAACTTAGAGAACAAATAGCGAACTAACAGAGAGGATCTAAGGAAATCAAATACACGAAAAGAAAAGATAAACACAAATACAGAGGAAGTTCACAAAATAAAATAGCTTCTATACAAGAAAATTAAATTTAAGTAAACCCAACACCTAAACATATCCAAAATGGCATCAGGCTCAGTTAAAAAAGTATATACACCACCAGGACAAACTTCTGGGTTGGCACAACTAAAACCAAATATTCCACAAGTTTCAATGACGGACCTGCAGGAGATGATGCGGAATTGTCTAAGGGAAACATCACAACACACTGCAGAGTTAATTAAGAAAGAATTAGAACCCATTCACAAGAAAATGGATGAGATCCAAACACAAATGAAAAGTGACACTGATGGGATAAAAACAGAAATAGCAAAAATAGTCCAAACCACGAGTGAGTTAGAAGAAAAAGTGGAAGACCTAGATCAGGAAGTGCAAGAGCTTAAAACAAAAACAGATAAAATGGAAGAGACTATAATCTTTTTAGAGATGGAGAAAGCAGGAGTTACCTTAAGGTTTCAAAACATATCAGAGCAAATAAACAAAAACCTGAAAGAAGAACTGATAGGAAACATAGTAGAACAATTTAACTTAGGAGATGAAAAAGAAGTGGCAGCAGATATAGAAACAGTATACAGGAAGAACTCAAATTATGCGAGAAAGTACAAGTTACCCAGAGAGGTACCGTATTTTCCTGCGTATAAGACTACTTTTTAACCCAGGGAAATCTTCTCAGAAGTGGGGGGTCGTCTTATACGCCGGTACGCCAGAAGCATCAGCACAGCTCTATATTTTAACTGGAAAACTCTCTATTTTAACTGGAAAAGTTGGGGGTCGTCTTATACGCCCAGTCGTCTTATACGCCGGAAAATACGGTACATGTAAAGTTTAGTAAAAAGCAGAGAAGAGATCAAATATTACACGCGGCCAATACAAAGAGACTGAAAATAGCAGGTGAAGAAGTTAAGATTCTAAAAGACACACCATGGCGTGTAAGGGAGAAAAGGCAAATCTATGGGGTACTGACGAAATTATTGAAGGACAACAATATTCAATATCAATGGCTGATTCCTGAAGGACTGCTGTTTACACATAAAACTAAGAGATACAAGATAGACTCAATCTTTAAACTAGAAAACTTCCTGGACAGAGAAGGAGAAGACTTAGGTTGGCAAAGAGGGAAAGAAAGACATAGGTATAAAGAAGGAAGAGAGGATGAAGAAGAAGAAGAGGGAGAGGAGGACAGTGAAGAGGAAGAAGGGCAAAACTCAATGCCACAGACAAGAGCCAAAAATGAGTCTAAAAAAGAAGTAAGGGAAAAGAAAAAACAACTAAGAGCTAAGACAGAATCACAGATACGGACCAGACTACAACTGAAGAATATAGTTACATTAGAGAAAGGAAAGAAAGATGGCAACTAAAACACTAAATTTGCTTTCAGTAAACGTGAATGGTATGAATAACCCCCAAAAGAGACGAAAAGTACTACACCAAATATCTAAAATGAATCTGGACATTATTTGCCTGCAGGAAACCCATATAAAGGAAGAATATAAAATTAGGAAATGCCTTTATTGCAGCAGACAAAGTAAAAAAAAGAGGTGTGGTAACATACGTAAACAAAAAGTTTCAATCAGCGTTGAAATACAAATCATCTGACAGAAGAATGGTAATAGTAGAAATCCAAAGAAATGGTAAAGAAATTTGGATTGTGAATATATATGCTCCTAACCAAAATCAAGAAGGCTTCTTCAAAGAACTTAGAGAGATAATAACAAGAGAAAACCCAGACAGTATTTGTATAGCAGGAGATTTCAATGCCGTGCTAGATGTCAAAGAAGATAGGAAAAAAACAAAGAAAACCAAGAAAGCAGGAACAGGATTACCCGAGAGCTTTCTCAGGCAGGCAGATGAATTTAACCTGATAGACATTTGGAGAACTAGAAACCCCCACAAAAAAGATTACACATATTACTCGCACAGACATGGATCATGGTCAAGAATAGATATGTTATGGATAAACTCAGATATGACAAAAGACCTGCTAGAAATAGAAATTTTACCAAATACATTTGCTGACCATAATTCCAATGTGGATGTCTCAGCAAGAAAGCCGGAAAATATCTAAATGGAGGCTAAATGCTGGACTATTAAGGGACAAAATTTTGTCTCAAAAATTAGGTTAGATATAAAAGAATTTATAAAAATAAATCAAACCACCAGCAAATAGCGAAGTACAATTTGGGATGCTATGAAAGCATATATAAGAGGTCTTTTTACCTCACAAGATATATGGAAGAGAAAACAAAAAAGGGAAGTCTTTAAAAAATCGACAGAAAACCTAAAAAAAGAAGAAGCTACGGCAAAGAAAAAAGGAGATGCGAAAGACACAATGATCAAAATAAAGATGATCCAACATCAAATAAACCTGTTACTGTCACAGCAAATAGCGAATAAAATCCAATATGCCAAAGCCTATTATTTCGAAAACGCGAACAAACCTACGTGCTGGTTAACCTACAAACTGAGAAAAGAAAAAGAGAAAAGAGAAATTGTTGCTTTAAAAAATGACAAACAAGAGACAAAATACAAAAATCAAGACTTAAAAAACATTGTAGAAAATTTCTACAGAGAACTCTATAAACTAACGCCAACAAATCAGAAAGACCTGGAAAATTTCTTCACGAAAAATAATACGAAAAAATTTACAGAAGACCAGAAGAAAATTCTAAACAGAAAAATTACAATCTGTGAAATAACAGAGGCTTTCAAAAGACAAAAGAAAAGAAAAGCCGCAGGACCAGATGGCATTCCCGCGGAAGTATTACAGAAGTTGGAAGAAGAAATAGTGCCACTATTTAAAGAATTAGTAGATGATATAACTACTACGGGGAAAATACCCAACTCATGGAATGAGGCGATAATATCCTTAATACACAAGCCCAATACAGAACAAGAGGAGATAAAAAACTATAGACCCATATCGCTGCTTAATGTAGATTATAAAATCTTTGCATCAATTTTGGCGGCAAGATTCAAAAGAGTGATGACTCATATAATACATCGCGACCAATCAGGATTCTTGCCCAAAAGGCAAATAAAAAACAACATGAGAACAATTATAAATACTCTAGAATATTACGAGTACAATCCAGGCAAACAGCTTGCACTGGTCTTTCTAGACGTTGAGAAAGCATTCGATAACGTCAATTGGACGTTTTTGAAATACAAACTGAAATCTTGGGAATGTGGAGAAAACTTTGAAAACATGCTTTTAGCCATATATAGAGCAATGGGCAAAAGTAATTGTCAATGGGGAATTAACCCAAAATATACCCATCCAGAAAGGAACCAGGCAGGGATACCCGCTCTCACCATTACTTTTTATTTTCGGACTAGAAACATTGAATGATATGGTCAGAGAGAACATAAATATTAAGGGTCTCAAAATAAAAGGAGAACAATACAAACTGCAAGCTTTCGCCGATGAACTCGTATTTATCTTGGAAGATCCTAAAGCATCGATATCACACTTAACGAACATAATTCAAGAATATGGGACTTTAGCTGGTCTTAAAATCAATTTTAAGAAAACTAAGATTCTAACAAAAAATTGTGACAAAAAAGAAATATCCAACATTCAAGCGATTACGGAGATGGAGGTGACAAACAAAGTGAAATATTTAGAAATTAACCTGACAAACAAAAATGCCCAATTATACGAAAATAATAGATATTAGGAAATAGAAGATATTAGGAAAGATCTACAAAGATGGCAGGATCTCCACATCTCACTGATGGGCAGAACAGCTACCATAAAAATGAATATTCTACCAAGATTTCTATTCTTAGCCCAAACAATTCCGATACTTAAAAATTATAAAATATGTCAGGAACTAGACCAAATTACAAGGCGTTTCATCTGGCAGGCAAAGAGAGCCCGTATTAGACTAAAAACCTTGCACGACAAAAAAGATAGAGGCGGTTTGGGAATACCAGACTGGAATTCTTACTACAAAGTGGCAGCAATGGGATGGATATGTGATTGGGTATTACTAGAGGATAGAAGAACCTTAAAACTTGAAGGTCATGAACTACACATGGGCTGGCATGCCTATGTGTGGTATGACGAAGAAAACAAGCAGCAACATTTTCATAGACATATTCTTAGAGACTCACTAATGAAAGTATGGAGAAAGATACAAGAAAAATTCTATGGAAAAATACCGACTTGGGTTTCCCAGCTAGAAGCCTTCATAATGCCAAATTTAATGACGGAAGAAAAAAAATGGTCAGTTACGAAATATTACTTGCACCTGAAAAAGAATTGAAGGATTTGGGATCTTTACAAGCATCAAACATCAATCTTACAAACTGGGAGAAATTACAACTAAAGTCAAGATTTGCCAAAGATAAAAGAAGAGGCTTTATGAATACAAAAACAGAACTAGACAAAATCTGGCTGTCATCCGCAGACAAAACGATACAAAAAGTTTACAACTTCTTATTAAATGATGCTACACAAGCGGAAATAATAAAGCCCTGTATGAAGGTGTGGGAGAAAGATATAGGAAACAACATAAGTTTAGAGAAGTGGTCCAAAATGTGGAATACAACAAAATTACTAAGAGCCACATCTTACAAGGAGAACATTTTTAAAATGTTCCACAGATGGCACTGGACTCCAGATAAGTCAATAAAATGTTATACACAGGTTTCAGGAAATTGCTGGAGATGTAAACAAAAAGTTGGCACTTACTATCATATTTGGTGGAGGTGTGGAAAAGTGGAAAAATTTTGGAAGAGTGTAAAACAAATTGCCAAATAGAGAAGAATTGATTATAAAAATTATGGAAATAAAAGAAATGGATAAAGTTAATACGTTACTTGCAGGAAAGTATGATTATGTATTTAAGAAAAGATGGCAGAAATTAGATAGTTGGTCTGAAATGTATAGATAAGAAACTCCAAAAATGATGTAAATGAATATACTTTTGTGTTACTTTTATATAACATACTTAAATAACATACTTTAAAAAAAAAGGAGGTGATTCTGTGGGTCTGCTGCTCAGTCCCTTGGCCTTTGGACTGTGGGTTCCACAAGGTTCCATCTTGTCCCCTGAGCTCTTTAGCATCTACATGAAACTACTGGGTGAGGTCATCCAGAGATATTGGCTGGATTCTCACCGATATGCAGATGACACTCAGCTCTATCTGGGGCTTCTGGCTGATCCCAGGATCCTAGAAATCCTAGGATTTCTTAATCCTGACAAGATGGAAGTGCTAATAGTGAATGGAAACTCTGACCTGAGATTTAAGGAGTCACTCATTCTGGATAATGTTGCACTCCCCTTGGGGTGTTTCTTGGACCCAGTTCTACTGCTTGATAAGCAGATGGCAGCTCTGGCCAAGAGTGCCTTTTACCAGCTTCAACTGTATAGCCACCCGCAGCCTTTCCTTGACAGAAAAGTACTGGCCACTGTGGTGCATGCCCTGGTTACATCTAGATTAGATCACTGCAGTGTGCTCTGTATGGGGCTGTCCTTGAGAAGTATTTGGAAACTTCAGTTGGTAGGGTACACAATGCTGCAGCAGGATGTTGACTGGAGTGGGTTGTAGGGACCATATCACTCCAGACTTGGCCCATCTACCCTGGCTCCTGATATGTTTCTGGGCACAATTCAAGGTACTGATTTTGACCTTTAAAGCCCTATACAGTTTGGAACCAACGTACCTGAAGGACTACCTACTTGCTTATGAACATGTCCAACCACTATGGTCATCTTTAGAGGCAGCTCCCTGCCTGAAACTAGGTAGTTGACAACCTGGGAGAGGGCCTTCTTGGTCATGGCACTGAAACTCTGAAACTTTCTCCCCATTCACCTGTCCCCTTCAGTTGCCATCTTCTGCTAGTTAGTGAAGACTTTTTGTTTGGTTTGGCATTCCCTCAATGATCCCTCCTTCCTGACCGATGTTTTAATTGTTGTTTTTATGTCTTTGTATGTATTTTAGCTCTGTTTTTAATTTGTTTTAATGATGTATGTTTGGGTGTGTGTGTTCATTTTAAACATTTTAAGATGTGATTTTATTATGCATGTTTTAATTTGCTAGCTTCCTTGGTGGTCCTTGTGAAGGCAGAAAGGCAGGGTATAGATTTTGTAAAATAAATAATTTATTTTAAAAAATATTTCATACCATACTATTATTCCTCCATTCTGCCACAACTTTGGCACCATTTTATTTACTTGAAAAGACTTTGCTTATACAGTTTTTCATAGCCCCAATGCTTAGAGATTATGACATGTTAATCCCTAATTTTGTTTAATTTTAAGATGTTGCAGTGTGTTAATGTGCATAAGAAGCCTGAATTTTTACAAATTTGGACCCCTGGTTATTCTCAGAACTCAATAAAATGGCATTGGGACTTTCTTTTGGGATTATGGTCATAAATCAGTCACATGGGTCCAACCCAGATATAGTTAGTCTCACCTCATTCCAGTCAAAATCAAGTTGGTTGTGAGTTTGGCAAAATGTAGATGTGACTAGTTCCCATATAGTTAAGACATCTATGCTTGGAGCTCTGCAGCTCCTGTATCAATTAAGCTAAAATGTTGCTGTATTACATAACAGATTTGGGGAATAATAAGGCCAGAAGGAACACTACATAAAAATCCATGAAGAGAATTGTAACACAAAACCCCACACAATGTGATTCCTCTTTTTGTGTGGATGCTCTTACCCCAAATAGTCAGTTTAGCACAAAATTATAATGCTGGGCCTGGAGACGTCGTCAGTGAGAGCATGCTGTTTTGTTGGTAAGGATATTTCATAAGAACTCCTGGACTTGGCCACCATAAGATGGGTATTAATTATGATATCACCATTGCAGAATTAGGGCTGGTTTGAGCCTCAGCCCTCTGCTAAACCTCTGGTATACCTATGATACTTTAATTTCTATAGCAGTTAGCCTCTATAATTGAACCTGTGGTTCTGTTTCCCAGGAGGCTTCAGGACTCTGCTAAGTGCTGTGGCCTTCAGGATAACACATGACTTTTGCCTTCTGGGATTGTTTATACTTTGCAGAAGTCAGGCGTCACGATCGTATTCTAAATAGACAGAGTATCTGAATTTAGCTTCCTGGGACTTTCTTAGTCAATCTTGACTCTCGGAGTCACCCTGACTTTCATTGACTTTCCTTTCATCAACTTTGCAAACTCTAGGGTTTAAAATGCAGGGTTCAATAGCTTTGTACACACCCCCCTTAGAGTTAAATTGTTAGTTTTCTTTGAGTAATGATCAATTAATGATATTGTAAAATATTTAGAAGTTGTTTTAAGCTGCTCTATAAAGCATATAGTAAGCTGATCAGGTACAGTGCCTTGCAGCTGAAGTGATGTTCTCCACACCATCTCTAATATGTGAAAAGAAAGATTTAAATTGCCAGTGAGAAAAAATGGCCCAACCAAATGGTGAATCACAGGACAGTAATGATGGAAGGGAGAGACCATAGCCACCACAGAAAGGAAAAGTAAGCTTTTTTTCTTTTTGCCACTGTAGTAAGTAACCCATAGATTGGCTGTTAGAATGGCTCTGGCATTCTTCTACATTTTGACTTATCAGTTGTAATTGTCCATTGGGCAGATGGTGTTTTCAAGGCAGTAGGAAGCAACACAGTCCACAAGAGCAATTTTAAAAGTCTGTCTCAGCAAGATAAGGTGTCACTGGACTACTCCTGCTTTATTTTGTTGATTTACCCTAGCAGTTCAAAATATGGCACGTATAGTGTTAACTAGTGAACTAAACAGGTACAAGATCCTCTTTTGCTGGTGCTGATTTTGGACCCTGCAGTTACACACTGATGTCTTTCAGATCTTGCTAAGTGCTTTGACATCAGTGCTCAACATCCACCTACCAAACCTCTTCTGGCCTACCCACAAGTAAGCTAAATCCCTGGGCTACCCCCCCTTTGTTCCTACACATTCTATGTACTGCATTTCTTACCCTCAGGGTTTTCTGAGATCTTGTTTCCCCCCCTCAATATTTAGACATAGTGGCACAGAAATAAAAGGCTCTCCTAACCTCCTCTATGGTAAACAAAGATAACATCATTAACCTTGGACAAAGGTGAGTCTCCTATTACAAGACTCGTCTAGGGTTTGACATTCCTAATCATTCCAGATATTATTTGTTTTATCTCATTGTGAAGTATATTTTTACACAGCTTCACCTTGGAAAGAATGTATTGTTACCTGTTATACAGTTGGGGAAAGACTTGAAAGGTAGGCAGCTTTGTAATATAGTAAAGTCCTTGATACAAAAGCCTTTGATTTAGCACAGTGCAAATAATGTGCTAAGAGCTCCTCTCACTGGATCACAAGGAAGGAAGGAAGGAAGGAAGGAAGGAAGGAAGGAAGGAAGGAAGGAATATGGTTGAAGAAAGCCAAGGTGGCATGGGGTTGTTGTTTTATAGCTCCATTAAAGATGGGTAGACATTTTGAATGTGTCCACTGAAACTGTACATCCCTCATTCATGTGTAAATTCTTTATTAGCCTGAAGTCAACAGTCTTCTTGTAGAGCTTTGAACAGGCCTGTAGAAAAATATCATGTCCCTTTAATAGATACTTAATATGCAGAAATGAGCACCTGAACTTTTTATGCAGTAAGTAACATCACCTGGTAATCACCTGGTAAAACATAACCTATTAAACCTCTATTAAAATGACAGGAAACTTTTTCTCCAGGAAGTTGGCAACTGACCTAGAAGGATCTTAACTAAAATGATAAAAACCTTACAATAAATAAAGCATGATTCAGCATGATTCGGTGTGTAGTCCAAACAAGGAGTTTGGTGGAAGACCAGCTGAAAATCTAGTTTGTACCTCAGTAATATAGGACAGGAGCTGCAGTGGCTCAAGTGGTTAAGACGCTGAACTGCAGGCTGTGGAAGGTCGGTAGTTCAGCAGTTCGAGACCCAAGTGTGCCGCATGACGGAGTGAGCTCCCGTCTCTAGTTCCAGCTCCTGCCAACCTAGCAGTTCAAAAGCAAGAAATTGCAAGTAGATAAATAGGTACCACTTCGGTGGGAAGGTAACAGCGTTCCGTGTGCCTCGGCGTTTAGTCATGCCGGCCACATGACCACGGAAACGTCTTCGGACAGTGCTGGCTCTTCGGATTTGAAACGGAGATGAGCACCGCAGCCCTAGAGTCGGATTCGACTGGCTTTCGAGCAAGGGAAGCTTTACCTTTACCTTAATAGAGGACATGGAGGGAAGGCAGCATGGTACAGCTTAATTCTGTCAGATCTCAAAAGTTAAGCAGGGAGGGGAGACCTTGTAAGGAAGACCTAGGAAGACTCTGCAGCGGAAAGCGATGGCAAACCATCTCTGCTTTTCACGTGCCATGGAAGCAGGGTTGCCAGCTCCAGGCTGAGAAATACCTGGAGATTTGGGGGGGGTGGAGCCTGAGAAGGGTGGTGTTTGGGGAGGGGAGAGACTTCAATGGGATATACTGTATACAGTCCACCTTCCAAAGTGGTCATTATCTCCAGGTAAACTGGTCTCTGTCACCAGGAGATCAGTTGTAATAGCAGGAGATCTCCAGTCACCACCTGGAGGTTGGCAGCCCTACATGAAAACTCCCCTGCTGGAGTTCCTGTAAGTCAGCTGTGAGTTGACAACACTTTACACACACATGATAGGACAGTGTTGCCCTGACCTAGATAGTCCGGGCTAGCCCAGCCTCATCAGATCTTGCAATCTAAGTAAGGTATGCCCTGATTAGTACTTGGATGGGAGACTACCAAGAAAGTCTGGCGTTGCAACGCAGAGGCAGGCAATGCCTTGAAAATCCTATGGGGTCACCACAAGCCGCCTGTGACATGACTTGCAGTGTTCAATTCAGACTGGATTGTGTCCAATGTTTATACACACACACAGACACACACACATATAAACATTGGACACAATCCAGTCAGAATTGAACACTTTAAAAGCCATTTATGTCAGTGAAAAAAGCACACAGCTTTACCCTGGAAATGAACAAGATTTAAAACTTCATTTAACTTTGGTTGGGGCAGGCCCTAAGAATATTTCACCATTGTATCTTTTCAGTAACTAAATCAAATATATATAATTCAACCAAATATGTTTCTGATGTGTACATAACAGACTGTAGGTCCCTAATTACTCTGAAAAAGGAAGACAATTAGCAGCAAACAATGTTTATGTTGGCTTTAAAGAAAAACACTCATTAACTAGTACCCAGTTGCAAAATTCAGCGGACTCATTCTGAGTGTTAGTCCATGTGTTAGGTTTTTAAAAATTTCCTTTTAAGGGAATGGCTTGTGGTTGTTTTCTATTTAAAAAGATTCTTGAAGGAGAAGAGAACAAGATAAGAAACATGTTGAACATTCTGATATTTCATTATGTTCTTAAACCTTGCCTTTCCAGCACATTGCAAGGGCATGCTGTGCGTACTCTCCAAGAACAGTTGCCTGTTTTTCTGGTAAGGATTTTGGGCCTTTAACAGGTGTATGAATGCATACCTAAATAAATTCAACAGAGGGAGCTTCCTCTAATCCTACATCTGCTTGAAAGTTGTATTTGTTTAATTTTAACCCAGTTGATGAAAGTTCAGTAGGAAAAGATGGTGCAACTGTTCCCCCCCATTCTGTTAGGAGGCCCATTGTTCTGCAAAAAGGTTCAACACCAATAGCCATAAGCAGTTCCCATTGTAGCAAGTTCTAAGAAGGAAGGTTTTAAGCATGTGTTTAATGCATGTTCCTCTCTTCTTAGCTGGCCTGCAACCTGCACCCTTTTTTTCTGTTATGGCAGCCTTGCTTGGGAACTCCCTGCCCAGGAACATATGCCTAGCCATTTCCTTGTTCACTTCAGCAAACCGGTGCAGACCGCTTTTATACACAAAGCCTATTATTCACTACTGATATTGATGTTACTACTGTGGGGTCACCAAAAAGTGGGAAAACCATATTGCTAACACTCATCTTCCCACTGTGCTTCCGGGTCCTTTTCACAGGACTCAGGGTACAAACACTTGCTCATAAGAACATAAGAACATAAGAAGATTCCTGCCAGATCAAACCAGTGGTCCATCTAGTCCAGAATCCTGTCTCACTCAGTGGCCAGCCAGTTCCTTTGGAAGTCCAGCAACAGGGCATAGAGGCCAAGGCCTCCCCCTGGTGCTGCCTCCTGCCACTGGGATTCAGAGGTTTACTGTCTCTGAATGTGGAGGTGCTCTTTAGTCACCATGGCTAGTAACTACTGATAGACCTATCCTCCATGAATCTGTCTGTAAGTAACACGGAACTCCAGTAGGGATGCCAGACCCCCCAATGGGGGCAGGGGTTCCCCATTTTTAGGCCTCACCCACCCCCCAAACAGAGAAGAAAGCCAGAAATTAACATGACATGCTTATGTGACCCTGAAGTACACTGGGGACAGCAGGGGTGATGCTCTGGTTTTGGGGCAAAACTCTATGACAGAAGCTAATTCTACCATAGAGTTTTTGCCCCAAAACTTGAGCATCGCCCCCAACATGCCTAAGTCACTTCTGGGTCACATAGGCACACAGCATTTATTTTCAGCGTTTCTCCCTGCTCACAGTAAATTCACCCCCCCCCCCCCCCCCCCCACGCCGCGGCCCCTGGGACCCCAAACCCTAAACACCAGTGCCACAGCTGCATCAGGATCTGCAATCACAAGGCAATCTATATAGATAAGTGTGTGTGAGAGGGGAGCCCATTCCTCAGACCATAAACACTCCACAAGTGTGCAGTGCATTCAAACACTCATGATCGGAGTGTCTCCTTTCAATATGGGGAATGATGGACCAGCTTAAAATGGGGAACTGTGTGCCAGCTTAATAGAAGAAGATCACTCTGAATGTTTAAAAACATTAAAAACAGCGGTGAGTTTTTGATCTGGATTAGAATCACATCAGTGGGGTGTGTGCTTTACAGTGGCATTCTGAACATTATATCCTTCTGAGCCCATGGCTGGTGTAACTCCTCAGCACTGCATCACTTTCTCCATGTCGTTTTCCTGATCAAAACTGTCCACCCCCCAAAAACTATTTCTGTCACAGGGGGTAACATACAGGTACCAGGTAAACAAGACGTGACTCAAATAGATCAAAGTATCCTGCTGTAATCCTGGTAATGTTTATTGGTAAATAATAATACATGTAATATTCTCATGGTTGAGGAGGGAATATAGGCCAATGGCTTCCTACCTTAAAATCTCTCTCTCTTTCTCTTCTCTCCCTGTAAAGTACCATCAAGTCACAGCTGACCTATGGTGACCCCAGCAAGGAGCTTTCAAGGCATGGGAGAAACAGAAGTGGTTTGCCATTCACTTCCTCTGCAGAGTCTTGCTTGGTAGGCTCCCTCCCAAGTTCTGACCCTGCTTAGCTTCTGAGATCGGGGTATACTGTGCCGCCTTCCCTTTGCCTTAAAATCTACACTATAAAAATTCAAACAAATTGTTATGTATGTGAACCGCCACCAGGGGTCCACAGCTACAGCCAAGAGCTTAGCTCCTACAGACAATAGGAACTTAGGATCCTAGTTCCCCCAGCATGAACCAATAGGAACTTTGGCGGGAAATTCAAACCCTCCAATGGGACTGTGCATGTGCTGGGTGGGTGTGTATATAGTTGGTCTTGCAGGGCCGTTTTGCAGTTCCAGTGTTAAGTACAATAAACGTGTGCAAACGCATGTCATTGTCCGAGTCCTCCATGCGGCGAACCCAGTACCTTTCACAAATCTTCTTAGTGTGGGTAGCTGTGTAAAGTTTTAATCAGGCACTATTTCTGACTTGATCTGCTGCAGATTATATTAATCAGATAAATGTGTTCAGGATGCAGATTATGTTAATCAGATAAATGTGTTCAGGATACCAGTTATTCCTTGGATAGGGTATACTTTCACTTGTCTTACTGATAAATTTCCTATCCCACATGCAAAAATAATAGAATAGAATCATTTATAATGGCTGTATGTGTTCACCCTAGACAGATATAAGGAAAAAAGGTTGTCTGCTGCTGAATGAGTTGATTTAGAGGAATTATCCTTCAGTCACGCAGGTTAACTGAAAGGCCCAGCCGTGTTTACTTAATTGACAGAGAAAAAGTTATATTTTATCTGTATTGCGCTTTTCACATTAATTCTTCTGACTAGACTAGACATGCCTCCAGCTTCTCTCCAGCACTGGAGCAATGATACACTCACAAACAAGGCTCTAACTATATTCTCACTGTAACCAACCTGAAACATATGGCTTGTGACAGAACTTTGACACTCTTAACAAAGTGTGAACTTGGGCATGTTGCAGTGGCCAAATAACACATGTTCTTCACTTGTCACCATGAAACAAGCCCCCCAACTCCCACCTTGACATGTGTTCTTGTATCTTGTTGCAGCAAAGGCCAATGTAAATTTTTCTTAAATACTGTTCAAAACTTAGAGAATAATTGTCTTTCTCTTTCTTAATGATAAATCTTCATATAGGCAGAACAAGGCTGCCAACTTTTGGATGAAACCTTCAGCCATAATATTAGGGTTGCCAACTCTGGGTTGGAAAATTCCTGAAGATTTTGGGGTGGAGCCTGGGGAGTTTGGAGATGGACCTTGGTGGGTATAATGCCTTAGAGTCCACCCTCCAAAGCAGACATTTGCCCTAGGAAGACTAATCTCTATAGTCTTGAGATAAGTTGTAATTCCAGGAGATCTCCAGGCCACACCTGGAGGTTGGCAACCCTATGAATAATTTGATCTGCTGCAGTTAGCCGAGGATGATGTATTAAAACCTTCACACAGAAATACTTGCACCACATAGCTGTCATTAAACCCCCCACCCCACCCCCCCAGCATAGTTGACAACTAGAGGTGAAACAATACTATTCATGCAGGTCATAAGGGTTACCAGTTTGGCATTTTTCGGAGCATATTTACATTATACACCTCAACCAGAATTATAGTCATTTTCTTTTTCTCAGGAACCCTGGGAACTAAAATTTTGTGGTGGGAAGGGTGGGGAGAGAGTGAAGTTCTCTATCAGATAATGCTTAGCACCTAACAAATGATAATTCCCAGTACTTCTGCAAGATTATTTATGCTAATCTTTAGATAGATTTGTAAGATTTTAATGTTTTACGGTTTACCATGTATTTTTCCTGTTAGTCATTAACTGGAGTTTTACTTAAATGTGTGCTTTTATTATTAGGAGTTGCTTTGCCAGTCACTTGCATGGATTAAGACTTATTAGAAAGATGTACTGGAATCACACCAAATGAGGAGGTCTGTGACTATTCCCCACATTAAAAATAATACACTGCTACCATGCATGGCCCTAATTGAGATCAGGGCTGGGCAAGGAGGGGAAAAGTGGTTTCACCTGTCATGCAATCACCTACCAAAATCTGAGCGCGCCACATTGCCATTAGCATGTAACCTGTATGTTGGTCTGAACAGATGAAGAAGAAGAGATTGGATTTATACCCCGCCCTTCACTACCCAAAGGTGTCTCAGAGCGGCTTACAAACTCCTTTCCCTTCCCCTCCCCACAACAGACACCCTGTGAGGTGGGTGGGGCTGAGAGAACTCTGACACAAACTGCTCTTTTTCAAGGACAGCTGTGCCAGAGCTTGTGACTGACCCAAGGTCACATCAGCAGGTGCAAGTGGAGGAGTGGGGAATCAAACCCAGTTCTCCCAGATGAGAGTCCGCACACTTAACCACTACACCAAACTGGCTCTGAGGTTTGTGTGCAGGAGGGTTAAATCCTTTCATCCCTCTGCAAACACCTTTGATCTGAATCATGACTGTGCATAGCTGCATTTACCCTTTAAAAATGCTGCAATATATGAACACAAGATTTCTCAGGATGTTATCTAGTTTGAACCCTAGTAAACAGTACACTAACAGTACAATCCAAAGTACAGTTTCCTGAGAGTACACCCCACTGAGTAGACTTCAATAGGATTTTGAGTAGACAGGCTTAGGACTGTTCTCTAAATGTTTTAGGACCAAACAACGTAGCAATATGCAGGTACAGCCCAGTAGCTAAATGTTGGTTAAAGACTAGGAAGGAATAGTCAGATCGCTCTAGGCGGGAATTATTTTTTCAATCAGCAGTTCTGACATAAGAAATGTGAATGACAACACTCTGATTAGTCATGGTAGTGCTGAATTCCTGACCCTTGATGTTTAATATTTATGATGATGAGAGTACGGCAGGTTAGATATTTGCCACAGTTTTTCCGCCAGCAGGAGAAACTACTGATTCAGCTCCGAGGACTGACATTCCCATTGGGGGGGGGGGGGGTTGGGGCTTGGTCTCACTAAGGGAAAGTAGGCCTACTGATATTTTAATTAGAACAGCCTAGCTTGAAGAGATGGGGCAGTGGGTTAAAACTGTACTGGAAAACCATATCATCCTGAGAGTTTGAAACATGATGCAACTGCTCTTAACTGGTTTCAGTGCTATATTTTGAAGGTATCCTTTGCAAGTGTTGTTCACACATAACAAAGTTTGAGTTCAACGAAGTTTAAGACCATTGAAGTTTTATTCATGGTACAAGCTTTCGTGTGCAAGCTCGCTTCTTCAGATACAGTGGAACAGACCCTCTCAGCCATTACTTATAGGGGGTGGGGTGGGGTTGTTGTCAGGAAGGGCCATTTAGAGTTCACACATACTTAACTTTACTATTGAAAGACTAAAAGTGCCCAGTTTTCTCTGAATCCTGTCCCTTGTTTTAAAGTGGAATTTCAGGTTGGGACAGAAGGTAGACAGGAAGCCTGGTTTACACAACTAGAATGGTTGTCATATACTCTGCCCTTTTTCTTGTAAACATGCATGCCTCTGATGAATGGAAATGGTATGGACAACATAATGATAAATAATTATTACTGTTCAGGAAATAATCATGACAGTTTTAGACTGAGCGATGTTTTCCAGATTTCTTCTGTATAACTGTAAAATTCTCTCAATGGCAACTCTCTGAAAGGCATACCCCAAAAAGGAGTATTTTGGCCCTCATAAACATATTAAGCACTCATAAACCTGCCCACTTCCAGAAACTGAATCATAAGTGGCTGTGATTTACATATCAAATGGACCTCTAATAAATTTCCACATAAATTCTTTCCAGCAGCGTGAAAACCTTTTTAGTTCCACACCCATGTGCCTCCTGTAATGATCTTCCACCTGGCCATGGTTCTTTTTATGTGGGAACATTAAACTAATTTTACTTGGAATGCGGGATAGTTTCTCAAGATGATGCACCTGATACTAAAAAGCAGTTCACAAGACTTCTTAGGAAGATGGATGGTTCCCCAGAGGCTCCTTCTGCTTTGCATTACAGATCATGGTCTTGTTTCTAGAACCAGCTCATCTTTGACTGCCTTCTGCTTCACATTTGGCATCCTTGTGACATCTTACAGAATGACTGGAAGGTCAAGAAGTCAATTGGCTTCCTCATATGCTTCTGCCATTACTGCTGGCATTGGTAGGGCAGAGAGAGAGGGATGTGAATGGGTGGGGGAACAAAACAGGGGGATGAAGGACTTGAATGTGAGCATAAGATGACAATACAAGGGGAATGGGGGAATAAATTCTTCACTGATTTCGGATCTGTGGCAAATTCTCTCCAAACACAGCCGTCCTTTGTTTGACCAAGTACCGATTACTGTGGCAGGTTGCTTCTTAGCCCATTCACAGCTTGTAACTTGATGATGCTCCCCCCCACTGGAGACATTCCCCCCCTTGGCAAAGGCATATAGAAGCCCCCACTAAGGTATCTAATATTCCCCTGCAAGGCTGGCTTCCAGGGTGCTGCTCTGTGGCTTCAGTTGAAGTGCATTAAGGTATTTTGTCTGTCAGCCATCAACTCCTTCTCAGAACAGAAGCCTGGAATGGGGATGTCTGAAATGTGAGCCGAGTGGAAGCTTGGCATGAAGCACTTTTACTTAATGAAGGAGATTCTTTAAAAAAATATATGGAAGTGTTAGGTTAACTATCATAAAAGGTAAAGCATCACTTAATGTCATTCTGTACATTGAACGCTTCAGATTCAGCAAGATTATGCCAAATTTTTAATTTGCTATTTATGCCGGGCTGAGTATATCAATTTAAAGCATCATTCTCCTTTCTTATAACCAGGATGACTAAAGTGATGAGTGTAGATGAGTAGAGCGGAATAGGGTTCCCAGCCCTGTCCACAAGTTGTACATTTATCTATGAAACCATAAAGGCTTTGGCAGATCTTTTGGTTTGTGTTCTGCTCCATGGAGAGTTTCTCGGTGTGTATTATGTTAGAGCACTAACAAGCATAGTATTTTGAGATTCATGAAGAGAATTTTACTGCCCTGTACGCAGACTCTGATGCAAGTTTTTAAAGAATCTGGTTCTATAGGTCTGAATCGGAATGGAACTGCTTATTGATTGATGCTACTACATTTTTATGTGCACCCTGCTTCTTTGAGCAGTGAGAAGTTCCAGCAGCAGCATTTACCTGGGTTTTTCTTTTGGAAGAAAGAACATGGGAGACTTAAGGCATTCTTTCAGTATTTGTGAGACACACATCTGCTGTCTCCCATCACTTGGGTGTGTGCATGTGCTTGAACCCAGTTTTAAGGCCCACTGAGGAGATAACAGCTGAATGCAACCAATATTAACTTGGTTGCAGTGTTCCCTCTAAGTTGAATTAGTGTGAGCTAGCTCACAGTTTTTTAGCCTCCGGCTCACAGATCTTTGTCTTAGCTCAGGAAGGGATGGCTCCAGAGCAAACTAATTTATGCAGCAGCCAAATTGCTTGCTCGCAACTTTCATGCCAGTAGCTCACAAAATAGGATTTCTGCTCACAGGACTACACAGCTTAGAGGGAGCATTGCTGGGTTGTGGGTCTTAAACATTTGCACAGGCATATCTACCTAGAACATGAACATAACACCATGGTCTGTAACTGGCACAGTGGTCAGAATGCCTCATGCTTAGTGCTTGGAATCAGGTCGTAACTTAATAAAGGTGTATTTCAAATTCACATCATTGCTTCCTGTACTAAGTTTTCCACATTAATTTCCTCTCTGTATATATTGGTCACACTTCTCGTACTAAATACTTGAAGTCTAATTCTGCTATGGATATACTGTAACACATAAGGGCTCTATTGTAATTTAGTATGTTTTTGTGTTCATTGTAGAGCATGAAATTAAAGAACATATGCATAGCTGGCATAATATAATCAAATTTGCTGACCCTCATGTTTGCTGAAGTGCCATTTATTCCAAGAATTTCTTTACTGTTTTTTGGAATCATGCCCTGCACACAGAATGGTTACAAGTAGGATATCAATGTCAAAATTAATGGCTAGTTTGCAAGATTACAATAACACCCAGATGTTGCCATTAGGACTGAGATCTAACTGTGCATAACTATACTTAAATATTTTTCAGCATATTGTCAATATGTCAAAAATATATATTGTTATTATTATTATTATTATTATTATTAATAATAATAAAATATGCACAAAATACAAAAATCGGAACAAAATTAATACTTGCCACATACAATGACTATAAATGGGATATTGTTCTCTGATTTTCCATAGTGCTTACTGTAAATAGTAGACAATACTACCATTGATGGACTAGAGGGTCTTATTCAGTATAAGTCAGTTTCATGTCTCATTAAAATAACCAAACAAACACTCAAGCAAAACTTTAGTGAAATTTTGTCTCTGACATTTTGGTCTACGTTAGATACCAGATATCACCTTACTTGAAGTTCTTTTCATTGCACTGGGTGAGAGGGTCTCCCCGCGGTACCCACTAGAATGTGGAGTGCTGTAGGGGGGCGATCCTCTCGCCAATGTTATTCTACATCTATATGTGCCCCCTCACAAAGGTAGTCTGGAGTTATGGGCTGGGTTGTCATCAGTATGCTGATGACACTCAGCTCTATCTGTTAATGGACGGCCATCCATCCTCCATTCCTGGAAATCTGGCTGAGGCTTTGGATACTGTGGCTGGATGGTTGCGGCAGTCGATTGAAGTTAAATCCACCAAAGACGGAGGTCCTGTAACTGGGTCATGGGGGTACGGATGTGGTCACCAGGCTTCCCACACTGGAAGGGGCACCTTTGGTGCCAGCCCAGTCAGTGAAGAGCCTGGGAGTAACCCTAGATGCCTCTCCGTCTATGGAGGCCCAGGCTGCTGCAGTCGTCAGATCTGCATTTTTCCATCTTAGGCAGATCAGGCTATTGAAGCCCTATCTTCCCCCCCCCGGGACTTATCTACAGTGACCCATGCAACGGTCACTTCCAGGCTTGATTACTGCAACTCCCTCTATGCAGGATGATCCAGAAATTACAGCTGGTGCAAAATGCAGTGACGTGCCTGCTGATGTCGACGCCTGTGCAGGCTCATGTTTGGCATGTGCTTCATCAGCTGCATTGGTTACCAGTTGAGTACCGAATACACTGCAAGATGTTGGTAATAACCTTTAAAGCCTTATATGACCTGGGACCAACATACCCAAGGGACTGCCTCTTCCTGTACACGCCTCAAAGAGCTTTACGCTCTGACAGTCAACATCTCCTGGTGGTCCCTGGCCCAAAGGATGTCTGCTTAGCCTCAACCAGGGCCAGGGCTTTTTCTGCCCTGGCCCCTACCTGGTAGAGCATGCTCCCTACTGAGATCAGGGCCCTGCGGGATCTTATTCAATTCTGCAGGGCCTGCAAGATGGAGCTGTTCTGCCAGGCCTTTGACTGAGGCAGCGGGCGTCCACACATGGCCTCCCCAAGCTTGCTGTCACCCACCCACTGATAACCGGCCATATCTATTTACATCAATGGGCTGGAATCTCCCAACGGTAAGCTGTGACTACTGATTTTATATGTTTATAATGTGTTTTAAATTTTATTGTATTTATTGAAATTATGTAACCCGCCCTGAGCCCGTTCGCAGGATGGGCAGGATATAAATGTGATAGATAGATAAATAAATATATAAATATGCCTACCCCCCTACCCGCAGCCAGGGGGACCTGGCAACCCTATTAGTGATCCTTGCAGGAACTGCTGTGGGAGCCTCAGTCCAGTGGTAGGTTGGGCATTTGAAATAACCCTGGAACCAACCCAAGCTCAGTGGCTTCATGGCTCTGGCTAGGGTCAGTGACAACAATAGATACAAGTTCAGTTCAGTTCACCTTTACTGACATAAAAATACCTTAAAAGAGATTACTATATAAAAAAGGAATATACATTTAGAACCATATAGAGCCATACATATAGAGCCGAGCATTTTGCCAACTGCATAATATTGCATAGTGTTGCATAAAACAATTACTCATTGGTAGTTTTCCTGATGTAGCTTTATCGCTGATTGTGGCTACGTTCATTGATATTTCCAGAAAAGAATCATGTAGAAGACAGTACACTTTTAAAGCATCAGGAAGGTTCGTCATGTTGGCTAAGATAGGATTTAAATATCTAAAACGTAAATCCACATAAAATTGACAATGCAGACAAATATGCAAAACAGTTTCAATGGCAGAGTTGCAATGGCAAAGTCTATCCGCATATATATGTTATTATATCTGCCATGCAAGATTGCTGATGGTATTACATTGAATCTTGCTAGAGAAAAGCCTCTACACTGTTGCGGTGCTTGTATACCGGATAGATATGGGGCCAATCGGCCTACCGTGAGGGGTATCTCCAAGTTCAGGGGGGAACAAGATTTGTTGTCTAAGATACAAATTATCTCACCAGTTCCTCCTGCACTACCAGCAGGGATGCCAGCCTCCAGTTGGGACCTGGGGATCCCCCAGAATTACAGCTCATTTCCAGACTACAGAGACCAGTTCCCACGGAGAAAATGCATGCTTTGGAGGGTGGGTTCCACTGTTCCCTCTAAGCTGAGTTAGTGTGAGCTAGCTCACAGTTTTTTAGCCTCCGGCTCACACATTTTTGTTTTAGCCCAGGAAGGATGGCTACAGAGCAAACCAATTTAATGCAGTAGTCAAATGGCTCGCTCACAACTTTAATGCCAGTAGCTCACAAAGTAGAATTTTTGCTCACATGACTCCACAGCTTAGAGGGAACATTGGTAGGTTCTATGGCACTGTACCCCAATGAGGTGCCTGTCCTTCCCAGGCTCCACCTCCAAATCTCCAGGAGCCCCCTGGCCTTGATCTGGTAAACCTACCCCCCACCCCCTGCCAGCAGCCAGGGGGACCTGGCAACCCTATGAGTGACCCCTGCAGGGGCTGCTCAGATTAGACCTGGAAAGCAGTGGCATGAGGGGAGGTGACAGGCAACTTTACACTCATCATAGAAGGCAGTTCTGAGCTGCCAGCACCACCGGCAGCTGAGTTTGTCAGGTTTCTGGCTGTTAGTGGCTCTCCACAGAGGCATTTCCCTTGGGAACTTACCTAGTAAGGTAAAGAGCCAACCCACCCCTGGCCTAGGCTTCTGATCAGTCTCCTCCCACTCCTCTACTCCTTCCTTGGTGCATCACTATCCAATTAGTTAATACCAAGATTTCAATAAACTGTGATTTGCCAGTACTTCAGAACCAGTAAGTAATGATTTGTACTTGCCCTGCAAACTAGGAACAAACTGGGGTTTCCATCCTGGTCTGCATGTTTAGATGCAATACCAAACTAAGATTTGCCAAAAACCAGGAAGTAACTAATTCGCTTTCAGGCATGGTCACAATTGACTATTACCACCTCTAGTGAAACTATTGGGTGAACACCTTTTTCTTCCCTTTTGTATGCCCAGAATACTTCTGGTTAATAATACTGATTAAATTACTAAGTTTTAGGACTTGGAAAGAGAGAGAAAATTATTAAGAAGTGCAAGCAGTCAACAGGCTATTTCCTGATCCATCCATCATTTCCTCCATGTGATTTAAAAGCTGAATGTTGTCTTCATAAGACTTCACAGAAACCATAAGACCTGCAAATCAGGAAAACTAAAAAATAAGTAAGCAAGAGGAGAAGTGTGCAAAATAGTTTTGAACTGAGCTGCATTCAAGAAGCAGGTGTATGCCACATGCCCCAGGTTTTGTGTTTTTTAAAAAAGACCAAGCTACAATTGAAAGCAAAGTTGGGGAGACATGGGATGGTTTTGTCTCCATAATACATTTATCTCAAGGTGCACTTGGGCATCTGTTTCATATTTAGACATGTTTTACTAGTAGCTTTAAAGAAAGTCAAGCTGATGAACATCTACATTTAGGGAACCATATGTTAACAAGAGGTTGTTAGGTGACATAAGAGGCTTCATAAAGCATGCTCACCATATGTATCCTAAATGTGTTTTTAAATATTTAGATAGAGAGGCATTAGGAAGTTATAAATGAAAATTTGGCATTTGGATACTCCTTTGCCAATACTGATGTCTTTCTAGACAGATCTGCAGAATAAATTCACAAGAAAGAAAGATTCACCATCACCATCACCACCACCATCGATCGATCGATCTATCTAATTTATTACAGCAAGAGCCAGTAAAACAGTACAATTCTGATATAAGAAGGATTAAAACAGTAACAACACAGGAACAGTATAAAAACATTAACAAGAGAAAATTAATGTAATTAGTAAAATAAAATAAAGTTAATATGAGAATCACAATTTTTTCAGCTAAAATAAGTTTACGTTTCCTAATAGCTAAGCAATAATATTTTGCCACAGCGTAAGTCACTGAGCTGTGAATGTCTTCTAAGAGGAATTTACAAAGGACTTCTGGCCTAAAGTCAAGATAAGCCTGCAGAGGGCTAAATCTAGACAGAAGGGGTAGTATAAGATGGTCTCGTTCCTCCTGATAGAATCTGCAGAAGAGGAGGACATGAAGAAGAAGAAGAAGAAGAGAAGAAGAGATTGGATTTATACCCCGCCCTTCACTTGGAGTCTCAGAGCGGCTTACAAACTCCTTTCCCTTCCCCTCCCCACAACAGACACCCTGTGAGGTAGGTGGGGCTGAGAGAACTCTGACACAAACTGCTCTTTTTCAAGGACAGCTGTGCCAGAGCTTGTGACTGACCCAAGGTCACATCAGCAGGTTCAAGTGGAGGAGTGGGGAATCAAACCCGGTTCTCCCAGATTAGAGTCAATGGTCGAGTGCTTTAAGCCTGACCAATAGGTAAATTGGCCAGGGTAGTAACCCAATAATTAACCATTCAGAATGACAAAATTTAGCCTAAAAGCCAATTGAAAAAGGCATGTGCCAGCAAAATTGACAACCGGGTCTAAAGAGAGGCGCCTGAAGAGTGGCCAGAGTTCATCTTCAGAAATGGGGCCACCTGTACCACTTTCATCAATCAGCTGTGCATCAGTATGACCTAACCTTGCGTTAAAATCACCGGCAATAATTATGGCGGATGAAGGAAACATGCCTGATATGTGACAAACATACCCTTCCAACTCTTCCCAAGCATTTTTGATATCAGACTGTTTCGTAAAAGGCTGGAAGTACACATTAATGCAAATTATCTTAAACTTAGAAAATGATAAACTAACAGCCAGAATCCAATTCTTGTTACTTTCCAACTTCTTTGGGGAGCTATTTAATGATGAAGACACCAGAATACTCAGTCCTCCTGAGGGTCTTCCCCCTTTAGGATCGATTGAGGCACATGAATGAAAAGTCAGGTAGTTATGAAGATCAAATGGGTCTTGCATCCAAGTTTCTTGTAGAAAGATGATCTTAAACTGTGAGATATAAGAAATAAAATCTTGGTCCAATGATTTAGAGCGCCATCCGGCAATATTCGAGGAGAGGAGGAGAGGTGATAGTCAGTCCGCCTTCTCAATAATATCCAAGGACCTTCCAGTGTCAGTAAAAACACAACCATTGGATGGTGGGTTCTGTGATATCGAGGGGGGAGGAACAGCAGTGTTTTCAGAGGGTACTTCTTTCCGGTCAGGCAGGGGGTTAGATTCAGTGCCCATCAAGGGAGTATCATGCTCCATATCCATATCCAGTAGTGGGTCAGAGTTCAACTTGTCTGTTTCTGCATGATTAGATTTACCAGAATATGACTAGCACCCATCTTCAGAGATATGGAAATTGAGGGGCCAGTGGGCGACTAGTTGCCTCCTTTAACCACCTCCATTGACAAAAAGATAAAGGAACGGAGCCAGTTAAATGGAACATGTGCTTTTGGAAGTTAAGGATTAAAAAAAAAACCTTTTCAGGATCTCTTTATTGTTCTCAAATCTATAAACTCCATTTTCAGCCAACAAAAGCATTAAATCTCAATATGTGTCTATGTGGTGGTGGTTGTGGGGAGTTTGTGGGATGCACATCAATAGTTTAGAATTTTTTGGAAACCCTGTGGTGCTCCCAGTTACATTTTTGGGAATGCTATGGAGTTTCAGTGGGCTCAGAGGGGGGGAATCACTTTATGGCAAAATAGCTTAAATTTAATTTTGAATTGGCTGCAGAGAAGGAAGAGGAGGGTCATTTCTTTATGACTCCTGGAGAGGAAAGAGAGAGAAAAGAACAACAAAGCAAGGCAGCAGGAGGTAGAGCTGGAGGAAACAGTTGAGTGGCTTCTTTCAGAATAACCTCGCAAACAGAGGTTCCAGCAAGTCCCCTCCTGTTGCGGCTGCACTTCATGATTCTGTCTTCTCACTTCAATTTACTGTCCTAGATATGATGTCCTGGAGCCCCTAACTCTCCAAGACAATATGAGAAGTCTGTGAGTTGGTATGGGGAAAAAAAGACTGAAAGGTAACTGTGCCTCATTAACAGATAGATAAGGAAAATTTCTGGAAATTTTGAAGCTATGGGGAAAGAATGTGCCCTCCCTTTTCTAGAAAAAAAAATCCCCTAGAAATTTTGGGAAAATTGAAATACCTGCAATACCTTCTCTATCAAACCTAATCTTCTTTTTATTTATTGAACAATATACATAATTTACAAAATAGTACTATTTGGCATATTTATGGAATGTAAATGTCTAAATGCCTTCTTTTTTCTATAAGAAACATTGCAAGTATATGTGTGGTGTATTGAGTGAGAGTCATCCCTGAACTAGTACCTGGATCTGGTTAGTTACTAGGATCCTGGAGTAGACCAATAGAGAAACACTTTTATGTGAATAGCCTACCATTGGGAGTGGGGTGTGGTGATTGCATGCTTAAAAACAGGGCAGCTGCCCTAGAGTTTGTCCTTGTAGTGCTCCTGGAATCACTTAATAAAGCAGAGCTGTTCACTGCAATACGTCCAGAACCCAGTATTTAACAATATGCAATACTTGACAAAGAGTTGCAAACTTCTGCACCCTATGCTATCATAGCACATGTATTTTTAATGTTTGCCATCTGTGAGGTAGGAAAATTAAAAGATGAAGACAGAGGACAAATATGGTAGTAAGCATTAAAAAGTGTATTGCTTGGACAGAAACTCTTTCATTCTGACACAATTGTTAGGACTAACAACATGTTTAAACTAAACTGTATAACACTGAAAACACTGAACTCTTTAATAATATATTCTCATTACATACATTGTAGCACATGAATTGTTGCCAAATTTATTTACATTTAAACCAAAAAAGGTTCCTGAAAATGCTGTATATGCCTAAATTTATATATGAATCACTATTATCTGCTGTATATTCTTACATTAAAAATGTCATAGTACGCATTTTGAATAAAACCTTTTCTTTCATTTCACTCATTTCCAAGGGGGGGGGACCATATGATCTTTTCCCCTAGTGTTCCTCAGTATTTCCCAGTTTTTCCACTGGAAAAAATTAAAATGCCTCAGACTTCTTCATGATGTACATTTAGAATGGATGGATTACTTTTTAAGACAAAGTTATCCTCACTCAAGAGAAAATATTTCACAGGAGTTCCCCCCCCCAATGTTCCCCCAAATTTCCTGATTTTGCCATCGAAAAAACCACAAAGTTCATAAACCTTTTTTTAAGTGTGAAAAAAGTTGCCTTTAGAAGCGTTTCACTCATTCTAAAAGTTGCCTTTAGAAGCATTCGCTCATTCACTCATAGGATTTACTTTTAGTATTCCCTGAAATGTTCCAATTTTTCCATTGGAAAAAAAGGGGGGGAAAGATTCCCCCCAAATTTTTATGTTCCCCACCCCCGGGGATTTCTGCTAATCAAGTAGTTATTTATCCAGGTTGAATAGAGAGCAAGAGGATATAATGTTCGGGATAGAACCCCACCCCCCTTTAATGATGCATCTAGAATTTGGGATGGCGGGGTTCATGGCATGGGCTGGTAGGGCATGGTATCGTATGGTAAACTCAAGGGTCTCCCCCCAGTCAAGCCCATTTCCCCACCCCCAGGTCAAGGGTTTCCCCAATCCCTTGAGTCAAGACTATTAGGAGCAAATCTTGCATCTCTGATTCAGGACTAGCTTGTAACAGTGGTGCTGCCTACCAAGCTTCTTAAATGAAGATAGGGAGCTATGGGAGAAGACTGGCAGGTCATGGCAGAGATCTTGTAGATGGGGGCCATGTCTCCTGCTAAAGCACTATAAAGGGAGACCTCCTGTCCTCAGCCCCCTGTTCTCCATTACGACTTGAAAGGCTGTGTGTATGTATATGGCAACCCTATGAATTAATGTCCTCCAGAACATTGTATCATTAACAGGTCTTGCAAACTGAAGGTCGTGGCTTCCTTGATTGAGTCAATCCAACTCATGTTGAGTCTTCCTCTTTTCCTGCTGCCTTCTTTTCTTAGCATTATAGTTGTTTCCAGTGACTCTTCTCATAATGTGACCAACATAGTAGCATTGTACTAAATGCCATACCACTTCCTGTCTAAAACTGGAAGTGACATCATCACACTGGGACAATGCTCTTTGGGTCAATCTTAGACATCGAGGAGATCATCCCTGTTCCCCAGTTTCTCCTTCTGGGTTTCCAGCTGTACTGGCAACCCTACTTGTGGAGCTCATGCAGACCACAGCATGCTGTGATGCCTAGGAATTATTCCCATTTCCCCCATGATTCTCAGTTCAGTCCATAGAAATTGCAGTTCATTAGAATGGAGTGTGGAAACTTGTAAAAATGACTGAGCAACATTTTACCCCAAGATAATGTTTGCTTTACTTCTAGAGAGCTAAAAGTCAGCAAAGTGTAAAAGAGCTGTGAAGTCAGATGAGCTAAACTGAGTCTCAGGACCAAATAGATGAAACTGGGACTCTACTAAGAGCCAGTGAAGAAGACACAGACTACATAATGTGCTCGGAGCAAAAAAGGGAGAAAATGACAAAATGTGACACCAGCCAGGGAGAACGTCTGTTTTCAAAGTGGGTGGTTTTTGCGGGCACGAGTGCGTAGAAGAGAGAGAAATTTCAGCAGCCAGCAGGCCCAGAAAGATCTGGGCGGCCATTTAGATTTAAAATGCACCCGTCTGGGGGAGGTGGGGAACCTCTCGTGCCCCATCTCCCAGTGGTGGGGCGCAATGAGCAGAGCGTGCGGGAGGCCATTTAGATTTAAAATGCACCCTCCCAGGATCAGCCTGGCACCCCCTTCCAAGGCCGCCCTAGGCCGCTGCCTAAAAATTGTCTATGACGAGCCGGCCCTGTACATATGACTACATAAAGTAGCATGACGTGAAAGACTATTAGATACAGATAGTAATGTTTTTTTTAAAAGTGGGAAATAGGAAGAACTGAAGAGTAAGTGGAGTCTAGAATGAAGTAGTTCTGGGAAACACCAGTGGAGAACAGAAACTAAGGCAGCATCCATTTTGAGATTAACAATTGTGATGGGGCTTGCATATACAGTTACAAAACTCCAGGTGAGGTCTGTATGGCTATATACAGGAAGACCATTTGGGGTGGGACAGGGACATAGGGGGCTGCTGTCAATGGCAGCGTGATATTGCTTCTGAGATGGCAGGGAGTGGGTTGCCAGATCCGGGTTGGGAAACTCCTGGAGATTTCAGGGTGGAGCCTGGGGAGGATCTCAGTGGGATACAATGCCATAGAGTCTGCCCTCCAAAGCAGCCTTTTTCTTCAGGGGAAGTGATCTCTGTAGTCTGGAGATGAATTATAATTTTGGGGGATCCCCGGGTCCCACCTGGAGGTTGGCATCCCTACCACTAGCCACTGGAGTACCAGTGGATAAAGCCTACTGGAAGCAGTAGATTTCCTGTCCCCTACCTCTATGTACCCCCTCATGGATCACTGCCTTGTCGTGGCGAGGGGGCTTGCGCAGTTCAATGAAGCTGTGGGCTATGCCGTGAAGGGCCACCCAGGACGGACAGGCCACAGCAGAGAACTCAGACCAAGCGTGATCCACCTGGAGAAGGAAATGGCAACCCACTCCAGTATGTTTGCCAAGAAAACCCCATGGACAGTATCAAAAGGCTAAAAGATATGACGCCGGAAGATGAGCCCCTCAGGTCGGAAGGTGTCCAATATGCTACTGAGGAAGAGCAGAGGACAAGTACAAGTAACCCCAGAAAGAGTGAAGCGGCTGGGCCAAAGCCGAAAGGACGCTCAGTTGTGGATGTGTCTGATGGTGAAAGGAAAGTCCGATGCTGCAAAGAACAATACTGCATAGGAACCTGGAATGTAAGATCTATGAATCAAGGTAAGCTTGACGTGGTCAAAAATGAGATGGCAAGACTGAACATCGATATCCTAGGAATCAGTGAACTAAAGTGGACAGGAATGGGCGAATTTAACTCAGAAGACCATAAAGAGGAGAGCGCAAAAGTGGGCTTGAAGCTCAACATCAAAAAAACTAAGATCATGGCATCCGGCCCCATCACTCCTTGGCAAATAGAAGGGGAAGCTGTGGAAGTAGTGACAGACTTCACGTTCCTGGGATCCCAGATCACCGCAGACTGTGACTGCAGCCATGAAATTAAAAGACGCCTGCTCCTTGGGAGGAAAGCGATGGCGAACCTAAACAGCATGATAAAAAGTAGAGACATCACCCTGCCAACAAAAGTCCGCATGGTCAAAGCAATGGTATTCCCAGTAGTCATGTATGGCTGCGAGAGCTGGACTATAAGGAAGGCCGAGCGCCGAAGAATAGATTCTTTTGAACTATGGTGCTGGAGGAGACTCTTGAGAGTCCCTTGGACTGCAAGAAGAACAAATCAGTCAATCCTCAAAGAAATCAACCCTGACTGTTCCCTGGAAGGCCAGATAATGAAACTGAAGCTCAAATACTTTGGCCACCAAATGAGAAGGGAGCACTCACTGGAGAAGACCCTGATGCTTGGAAAGATTGAAGGTCAAAGAAGACGGGGACGGCAAAGGATGAGATGGTTAGACAGTGTCATCGATGCAACGAACATGAAGTTGAGCCAACTTCAGAGGACGGCAGAAGACCGGAAGGCCTGGAGAGAGCTCGTCCATGGGGTCGCGAAGAGTCGGACTCGACTGTGCGACTGAACAACAACAACCTCTATGTAAAAAGAAACTTCATGCACATACAATGCCAATATCAGAGAGAAGAGACCTGGTTCTTTCTCATATGCTGATTTTGTAAGAGCAGGGAGTCCCCCCTCCCCCCCGGCTTGGTGAACCTGCAGACTGAAGTATTTGCTATTTATGTAAGCCTGCTAAACCACTTCTCCTAAATTCTCTCAAGGCCCACATTGATTCCAGTCTTTTTTGTGCCAAGGCATTACTAGAATAGGTCTTGCAATTGTGCAGCTATCAGATGTGAACCCAATATCTGGTAAGCCCCATTCTCATAATTTACAGCAATTTCAACCTACTATGGATACAGATTCTTTTAAAGAAACTTGGGTGTTTATGTAAGCCATCTCCAGTTGTGGCATAAATCTGCTCAAGTTCACTCCAAATTGGACTGACATTTACTCCAAAGGCTTTGCGACCTTTTGGAGAAACCTGGCTGGGGCTGGATTTTGTAAATGAAACCCCAAATCGGCCAAGTTTTTCTCGGTTTTGTGTTGAATTGCAAACAACCCTGATCCATAGGTAAGTAGACCCTGCAATCATAAACAGCACTAAATATGAAAAGAAAGAAGAACTGCAGCAGACATCATATTTTTCTTAGTAGTCTGCAATGACTGGAAAGACTTCAATACAGGTTTGCAGACTTTGGCTTGAAAAAGGCCCTTTAGTGAAGTTTGATACTGAAAAGTAATCTTCTTCAGGAAATGAGCACCAAAGAACTGTTATACCGTGTAATAAGAAAGAAACAATAAAAGATCCCTGGTGAAAAAGTAGTTCTGTGTTGATAGACAACAGTCATTATAAACCAAGTTCTTAAATAAAAATGCCTTCAAACCTTTATAAAAAGAGTTTCTGTATTTTAAATATAGACGTTTGCATTTCATGCTGGAGAATTTCCAAATGACCTCTTGACTTTCACATTTATTTAAGAACTAAGAAGGAAGAACAGCAGACGCTTACAATAAGGAGGAAAATACAATTTGATTGCTGGAGCAGGATATAGAAATATCTCTTCTAGTGTTTCAAATCTGAATTGTTGGGTGTGGATTAGAAAAAAAAAGTTAACAAATGGAAGACTGATGGATTTTTCCTTAGGCTATTATATTAAAAGTGTGACCATCTAATGGAAGCTTACAGGACCATCAGTAGGGGCAACTAGGGAGAAAAGATGTCTGGGTCTCTGATCACTAGGGGCTCACAAAACGTGGACAGTCATGTGATTTGTTTTCAAACAAGTTTTGGGTTGGATCTAGGTGGGGTGAGTGGGGCCCTGGGGGAATCTTTATTTGGGGAGCCAAGGTGGAATATGGTATGCAAAAATCTTTCTTCTAAGACAAATAACTAATGACAAAGGACCAGACATTAAATTAGTGAGTGGCCAATATTATAAAGAGTAAGAGTTACTTATATAGCAGTCCAAAATCTGTGTCGCACTGTGACCAAATCCCAGGTGCCATCAGGAAGTCCACCAATTCCAGAACCCCTCCCACTGTTACCCCCAAGCACCAAGAATGCAGAGTATCAGTGCCCCAGACATAGTGTTCCATGTATACCTTGTGGTTAATAGCCATGGATGGACCTCTGCTCCATATGTTTATCCAATCCCTTCTTGAAGCTGCCCACTTCCGGTGGCAGTGAATTTCACGTGTTAATTACTCTTTGGGTGAGATGTACTTCCTTTTATCTGTTTGAAGCCTACTGCTCATTCATTTCATTGAGTGCCCATGAATTTTTGTATTGTGAATAATGGAGAAAAGTCCTTCTTTCTCTACCTTCTCCTCTATCCCATGTGGGGCTCTTCTGTGCAAAAGGTGTGCATTTGAGCTTTCCTCCCAAGGAGCAGACGTCTTTTCTATCATGTCACACCTCAATTGTTGTTTCTCCAGGCTAAAGAGCCCTAACCTCTTTAACTTTCCTTTATAGAGAAGGTGTTCCATCCCCTTAGTCATTTTAGTTGCCCTTTTCTGCACTTTTTCCAATGCTATAATATCTTTTTTGAGGTGCAATGACCAGAACTGTATACAGTATTCCAAATGAGGTTGTACCATAGATTTATACAGGGGCATTTTGATACTGGCTGATTTGTTTTCAGACCCCTTCCTAATAATCCCCAGCATAGCACTGGCCTTTTTTATTGCAGTCGCACACTGAGTTATTCGCTCCCCTGCATCTCCAAAGGCAAGATGCTCTTCTTTGTGAATATAGAAAGATCACTGAAAACAGAGAATTTCCTATCCACAAAGACATAGCTGATGCAGGCCTATCTAGACTAAGATCCCTGACACCCAGCAATAAGATCTGCACAAATTCTGCAATCACAAAATTTCAATCTAGGGAATGAATGGTTGCGAACATGGATGCAATCAGTTCCACCTGATATCCAGAATCTGATAAACACCAATAAGAGGCCCATAGAATTATGGAAGATGGCTAATAGAATACAAACAGGCTTTGGCACTTGTGCAGACCTGTTGTTCAAATGGGGCAATATACCAGGACCCAAATGCGATTTCCATCTGTCACAGGAATGTGAGTGTTGTGCTTTCTAGAGAGATGTGACGAAGCCCTTTGAACTCTCCCCAGCTGCAATTGAGTAGATTGAAAATTTAGATGTTAGTATATAGGGGGATTGCCCAATGAGTCCGTATCAACTTGGTTATGTATGTTATATTATTGTATGCTTCCTGTGTGTAATTCTGCCATACGATAAATAATAAATAAATAACCACCAGTTTGGACCACATCAATGTATATTTGTTGTTAGAGGTTTTGGCACCAATGTACATTATTTTGCACTTGCCTACACTGAACCTCATTTGCCATGCTAACATGCACTCACCCAACCTTGACAGATCCCTGTGGAGCACCTCACAGTCCTCCTTGGTTCTCACAGCCCTGAACAACTTAATGTCATCCACAAACCTAGCCACTCACTGCTTACTCGCAACTCCAAATTGTTAATGAGCAAGTTAAAAAGCACCAAACCTAGCACCGAGCCCTGCGGTACCCCACTGCTTACCACCTTCTACTGTGAAAACTGCCCATTTATACTCACTCTCTGTTACCTGTTAATTAATCAGTTTTTAATACACATGAGAACTTGTCCTCTTATTCCATGACTGCTGAGTTTACTTAGGAACCCTTGATGAGGATGTTTGTGCACCTGCTCAAAGAGCTCCAAAAGTTTAGTGAGACAAGATCTTCCTTTAAAGAATCCATGCTGATTCTTCCACAATAGCTTTTGTTCATCAATGTGCCTACTAATTCTATCTTTAATAACAGATTTCACTAATTTACCCAGTATTGATGTTAGACTGACTGGCCTGTAATTTCTCCTCTGGAAACTTTTTTAAAAGATGGGGTTTACATTAGCTACCTTCCAGTACTTGGGAATAGAGGCAGATTTTAGTGATAGATTTGTTCCTCATGGTCTTGTCAAGAGATCCACACATTCGCAATTGAGTCCTTTCAGAACTCTTGAATGTATGCCATCTGGGCCTGATGATTTGTCAGTTTTTAATTTGTCCATCAGTCATAGGACCTCCTCTTTCGTCACCTCAATCCAGCTCTGATCTTTGGACACCCCTTCTGAAACCTGTGGTTCTGGAGAGGGTAAGCACCTCCCATCTTCCACAGTGAAGACAGAGGCAAAAATGCATTCAGCTTCTCTGCCATTTTGCTATCCAGTCCACATGAATGTTTTGAACATTCCAACAGATGATGAGAATTTGACTTTCCATGACCTGGGACTTTCTATTTTCATTTACTAAAAGCAATAACCCTGATCCCCTGAACCTGGTGAACTTTAACAGTCTGCATGCAAAGGATGCTGTGTAATTGGCAAGCACTGGCTTGATGCTCTCAATGTGTTGATAGCTTTCGTTGCTCTGAAGACAGAAGCAAGGGCTTGGATTGAATTGCTTGCAGTGCCCAAACCAGAGGTCATTTCAGGGGGGAACGCGGGGGAACGCAGTTCCCCCGGGTGAGGTGCAGGGGGGTGGGGCACATGATGAAGCCCCGCCCCCTGCTTCCAGCCACCCCGCTTCCAGCCCTCATTCAGCCAGGAGGAGGCAGGAGAAGAGGGAGGGTAAGTTGCTTCCTCCCTGCCTCTCCCCACCCCTGCCTGCCTGGGGCCAGGGAGGGCCTTGGCGGGGCTTCCTCGCACTCCCGCTGGCCTTGCAGGTCCACCGCCGGGCCCCTGATGTCAGAGTGTGTGGCATATGCTAATGAGTTATGCTAATGGGTTCCCCTAGCTCTTTTTCTATGAAATGACCCCTGGCCCAAACAGATAATTGTGACTCTCAAACCTGACCATGCTGGGGAGGGACATGTGAACCATTTGCTCCAGCATGGATTACTTATCATAGAATCACAGAGTGAAAGGGGCCATACAGTCCAACCCCCTGCTTAATGCAGGATCAGCCTAGAGCATCCCTGACAAGTGTTGGTCCAGCCGCTGCTTGAAGACTGCCAGTGAGGGGGAACTCACCACCTCCCTAGGCAGCTGATTCCACTGTTGCACAACTCTTACTGTAAAAATGTTTTCCCTAATATCCATCTGGTACCTTCCCACCCATAATTCAAACCTATTATTGCGAATCCTGTTCTCTGCTGCCAACAGGAACAGTTCCCTGCCCTCCTCTAAGTGACAGCCCTTCAGATACTTAAAAGAGATCAATCATGTCCCCCCTCAACTTCCTCTTCTCCAGACTAAACATTCCCAAGTCCCTCAGCCTTTCCTCATAGGGCTTGCTCTCCAGGCCCCTGATCATCCTTGTTGCTCTCCTCTGCACACTCTCCATTCTGTCCACATCCTTTTGATATGATGCCTCCAGAACTGCACACAATACTTCAGGTGTGGCCTGACCAATGCAGTGTACAGGGGGACTATGACATCTTGCGATTTGAATGTTATGCCTCTGTTGTTACACCCCAAGATCACATTAGCCTTTTTGGTGCTGCATCACACTGGCTGCTCGTATTTAACTTATGGTCCAGGTACCCCAAGATCTTGTTCACACACACTGCTACCCAGAAGTGTATTCCCCCACCCAATATGCGTGTTCCTCATTTTTGTTACTCAGATGTACAACTCAGCACTTATCCTTGTTAAATTGCATCTTGTTCACATCTGTCCACTTTTCCAGTGTGTTCAGATCTCACTGAATTCTATTTCTATCTTCTGGTATGTTTGCTGCTCCTCCCAATTTGGTGCCATCTGCAATGAGTAGCTCTCCACACCCTCATCCAGGTCATTTATGAAAAATATTCCAATGTAGTGGGCCCAGAACCGAGCCCTGTGGTACCTCACTGGACACCTCTCTCCATTCAGATGAAATGCCATTGACAACTACCCTTTGACTGTGGTTCTCCAACCAGTTCCCTATCAATGTGCTGATTTTTGTTCATGAAGCATCAGTTTGCAGACATGGGACCCAGCCTAGATGATGCAGAAGCACTGCATATGCAATACCTTTAAAATGTATTAAGAAAGAAAACTGGTAAATAAATGGGTGTATGAAAAAACTGTGTGTGTGTATGCCTGTGTGTATAAGGTGAGGACAATTATTTGGTGACAAACACTGGCAAATATTTGCCTGTGTATGTGATGCTCATGAGGGAGCCCTGCTGTAATGTTAGCATTAGTAGTATTTCATGAAGTAAGCTTGGTTTCTGGTTCTTATACTCAATCTTCTTGCATTCATTTGCACTTGAAAATAAGTTTCCTTGGGGCATGACAGCATGCATCCCTTTTCGCAAACACATCATCCAGCGACAGGTGTATTGCTTCCTTGCTTTAAACGGACCTACATGACAGCTTTTTAAAAAAATACAAAGCAATACTACTTTTTCTTTATCATCCTCCATCCACAGTAATGTAATTACTTTGCTCAGAGGGAACTCTGCAGTTTCCAATATAGTATGTAAAGAAATAGCAAGGAAGAGAGATTATTTATACCTATTGGCCAGATCCTTCAGAAGAGATCCATTCAATATGCAGCTTGGCTTGTTCAGTGCTGGTGTGTACTTGTGGTAACCATTGTCTCCCAAATATCTTATGCTATTGGGGGGGGGGAGAGATGTTAAGTGCTATATTTAGATAGAGAGAAATGCAAATACCCCCTTAATTTTTTTTACTGGTAATCAATGTATTTACTGGTAATCAATGTACTTCAGAGGATGGCGGAAGACAGGAGGGCCTGGCGGGAGCTGGTCCATGGGGTCGCGAAGAGTCGGACTCGACTGTGCAACTGAACAACAACAAAAAATGTATTTAGAAGCATGTATATACTAAATTATAGTTTTCTAGGTAACAGGGAAGTATTCCAGTGATGCTGACAATCCTGTGAATGAAAGAGAGGCCTGGGTATCCTTTATATAACAATAAATTGCTTATATAAAAGTTTAGTTTCATGTACCATTTATATTCCAAATAATAACTTGTGGTTGAAAAAGTATATCTTACTGAGCTTTTGTTTGCTAATTTCATGTATGTGTTACAAAGCTGCATTTGGGAGGGGAAAGTGGGGGGGGGTGTTTCAAGAAAGGGGTTATCTCATCAGACAAATGCTTCCCGGGTGTGCACTGAAAATAATAAACTTATGCCACATGTGTGGCTGGTGTAAGGATGAAATAAACTCCTGGTTATTATTCTGTGGAAATATGGCTAGAGTAAATTCCTTATTCCTTGCTGGCCTATTGGGTTTAACAAAGAGGCCAAACAATAGTCATCAAATATTTTGGCCACAGATGAAGGGACTTTTATTTGGAAATATGATTATATTTATATTATATTTGATGAGCACCTCTTAAACTTTTGCAATGAAGTTCATAGCTGTGGGTGCAGGTTGGGAATTTGAAACCAGTTTCTTTAAGCAAACATGGGATGCATCGCTGGTGATGTGCAAGATGTGTTAGGGAATCGGACTCTTTCTTTTGAAAGGCTTTTGAGTTACTTACCATAATTTATGCTCAGAGTCCTGAAGCTTATGAAGAGGTTATAAAAATTTATAATATATACGTGAATAAGGATTGATGGTGTTGGCTACAGTCACTGGAAAATTTGGAAAAGGAATGAAAAGTTAAAGAGGTTGCTTTTGATTTAATTTTTTAAAAGACAAACAGAGCTTGAAAGGCAAGCCAGGGCACTATCCAGATTGTGCTCTACAGTCCATACCAAAATGAGTGGGAATTGCAAAAGATCATGGATACACTCGGTGACTCCTGAATGTATCTGGATTAGGGGCAGGGGGAGCTAAATTTGTGACCAATTTTGTCTGCCTGCCTGGATTAAACAGGGATCATCTACAGAGTAGTAAAACTGCCAACCTCCAGGTGGGGCCTTGAGATCTCCCAGGATTACAAATGGTCTCTATACAACAGAGATCAGTCACCCTGGAGAAATGGGCTGATTTGGAGGGCTCTGTGGTATTAAACCCTGCTGAGATCCCTGCCTGCTTCAAACCCCACCCTCCCCAGGATCTGCCCCTAAATCTCCAGGAATTTTCCAACCCACAGTCAGGCAACCCAAGAAAAGTCCTGTACATAAGAAGAGCCATGCTGAAAAAGACAAAGGGTCCATTTAATCCAGTGGCTTTCCTACAGTAGCCAAGTAGCCTTTATCAGTGCCAGAGGTAGAGCTTTCTTTGTCAGGTATCTTGAGTCTGGAATGCCTCCCTGAATGGTTGCCAACCTCCAGGTGGTATATATCAAAAATGAGAGCTCACGGGAGAAGATTGTATAAATATGAAGACACTCCGCGAATGAATTACGAACAAAAGCAGAAAACTTATATTGTATGATACAATTCAAACAATTTGGAATCTTTGTTAAAGAACCCTTATATCCTAAGTAAGCTCAATAGTCATGGGATACTCTTGTGGATCAAAAACTGGCTAATTAAGAGGAAACAGAGAGTGAGTATAAATGGGCAATTTTCTTTCTTTTCTTTTTTTTGCCCCCTGAAGGGGATTTTTTTATTTGCATTTTCTATAAACTACAAAAAACTACAACTAAAAATTGAAAGGGGAAAGGAAACTATGCCTTATCACTATACCTATGGGAAATGGGAAAAGGGTAGACTAATACGTTGAAACTACTTGATGGGGAAAGGAAGCTACCATTCTAAACTATGGCCCTGGTCACACGGGCTGGAAAATGGTGGAAAATGCGGGGGGGGGGGAAGCGTGGCTGTTTGCCCCGGAACAAAGTAACGCGTGGCAGCCCAATCAGACGTCCCATCGAAGTCCCGGGGTTAGGCCGTTAGGTGCCGATCACATGGCTAGTCTGCAGCGCGGCAAAGAAGCAGTATGGCGTGATCACACTGGCAACCGTGCGGCGCTGCTTCTGTGGCAAACGGGATTTTTTTTGTCTCACTGAAGTTTGCGCATGTGCATGATCGTTTGTGCGCATCCTGTGCAGACTTTAAAAAAAATCCGGTTTGCAACGGGACATGTGTGGGTGCCGGATGCCACGGGTCTCCAGCGGAAACGTGATCAGACGCCCGCCCTTGCCCCACGTTTTCCAGAAACTAGTACATCGTATGTGGTAGTTTTTTACTTTGCATCTTCGGCAAGAAGCCACGGGTTAGCCACGGGTGCACTACACTTCCCAGATGTTGCGGTGTGATCACGCCCGGAAAATCCACCATGCACTCATTGCTCTCTCGTGGCAAATCCTCCGCGTGAACAGGGCCCAAATCATCTATTGGTTTGGGGAAAGGAGAGCTAATACATATCACGATCTTATTAGCTAAAAATAAGGCTTATTAACCTAATATTACAAGTTTGGTGTTCAATTTGATTCATTACAATATTGCTTTAAGAGTATGCACATTTAATAGCTTAGCACAAATTCTGCCTTAAAGAACTATTGTTCTTGTTCTAGAGTCTTTTCTTCCTGCGTTTCTTCATTTTCTTGGGTTTAGGGGCGGCTGCTCCTTTCTCTGATTCTGATGATTCTGGTGATGTGGAAGTAGTGCTTTTTTAATATCCTGTGAGTAGGATTCTTCCTCTTCATCTTCTTCTTCCTCCTGATCTGGTTTAGAATTCTTTTCTTTCTTTTTATATTTCGGATTAAACATTTGATCCATAATTTTTTCAGCTTTTGGAACAGAGTCAATTTTGTATTTTTTATCCACGTAATTGACACTCAGTCCTTCCAGGAATAACCATCTATATGGTATTCCCTTTTTTGCAGAGTGAGAGTAAGCATCCTGTATATTCCTCCATTTTCTGACTTCAAAGGGAATGTCTTTTAGTATTTTTATCTCTTCATTCTTAATTTTTAAAGATTTTCCCATTGTAGATTTTAGCACCAGTTCTCTGGTAGATCGTTTCGTGAATTTTAGGTAGGTTTTCCCTGGGAGTTTATTCTTTTTTATAAATTCCGGGAAGATCCTGTAGGCTACATCCATCTCTTTCACAAGGTCTTCCTGTTTGTAATCCATTATGGGGCCAAAGCCTCCGCCAAAAGTTCTTTTAAGTCCTTGTTCTTCTCTTCAGGGATCCCATGGAAGCATAGAACATATGTAGATCTTTCCAGCTGGAGCTGCATTAATTGCGTTTTATCAGAGGATCTTTCCTTCTCTGCTTCATCTACTCTCTTATTAATACTCTCAGTCTGTTTTTCCATTTTTTCAACGTTTTTTCAGTTACTGAGGTTCTTTTATCCATTTGATTCAGTTGTTTTTGGACATTGTCCAGTTTGGTGTTGAGGTTAGTCATCTGTTCCATTAGGGGGCACAGTACATTTGCTAACAGTGAAGAAAAGTCTGTAGTTACTTCCTGGTTCTGGGAAGGAGTCATTGGTATGTTATTTCCGGTCACCATTTTTTTCTCTGGCGCCCTCCGTCCTCTCCCAGCCATAATATCAACAAGAAGTAAGTTTCCCCAAACAAGACAAAAGTTATACGATTTAAATCCGCTTCATATATTTTGGCAATTTTTGCCTTCGCTTAACTTCTTATGCACTTGTTTTGGCTTTAAATCTTTTTATTTCCGATTTAAAACCACTTTTAAATCTTTTTCCAAAAAAAAGGGGGGGGGAGTACTTAGTCCCTCTCCCTCCACGCTTCAAACTTAGGCGCTTCCAATTACTACCAAGTTCTGTTCGCTTTTTCACCTGAGCTTTGCTTAACTCACAGTTTGGAGACCTGGAGATCTTTTGGAAGCATTTTAAGGTTTTGATCATGGTCGCTTGCTCCGGCAGTCGTCTCTAAACGCCATGTTGGCTCTGTGATGATGGTACCTTTCAGGGATAAGGTGAGCCTCAATTCCTTGGCCTTCACCTTGGAAGAGGCTCTCCTCAGCTCCCCAGGCTGAGGATCTCCTACAGCGACCCCGGGGAGGTCAGGGATGAAAAAGTCCTTGTGAAGTGGACCTGTTGCCTCTTTTTTGCTTTACCCCAGGCCTAGTCTATTTTTGTTGTTGTTGTTTATTCAATTCCAGGAAATGTGTGCACTTTTCACCCTTGGCTTGATGAAATCACTATGGTAAAGCTCAAGACAGCCCTGTCCTGAATAGCCCAGGCTAGCCCAATCTTGGCAGATCTCGGAAGCTAAGCAGGGTGTGCCCTGGTCAGTATTTGGAAGGGAGACCACCAAGAAGCCCAGGGTAACAATGCAGAGGCAGGCAATGGCAAACCACCTTTGAACGTCTCTTGCCTCGGAAACCCTACAGGGTCACCATAAGTTGGCTGTGACTTGAGAGCTAAACCCCCCCCAATTCCTCAAGAATCTCTATGTATTTCCCAACCTGGAGCTAGCAAGATGAGACAAAAAGAAGGAAAGCTATGAGAAGCGAAAGAGCAGAAGCTGAATTTGAAAGGTGGGTAAGATTATATGTAGCCATTTTAAGCTGATTAATAAATTAGTCACTTTGTTATTTTTCCCAAGGCCTCCCTGGTTTAAACTTTTGTTTTCATCTCTGGTTCCTAAGAGGAGGCTTTCTGTCTATAGAAGAAATGCATACTGGTTGTCTGACTTATTTCAAGTTTGCAGGTTAATGGTTCAGGGTTTTAAAAAAGCTGTGTACAATATAGGCAAAGTAATATTCGTTTTTAAAAACACGCCTAGGAGAGAAACGAAACTGTGTCATCATGTTACAATAACTAGTTCATGCACCAGGCTGTTGCAATCAAAAGTTTACTGAACAGAAAAATTCAACAAAGAAATAAAGCCAGCCAGCCATATATGGTGGTTCTGTTCTGGAAGGAAGGTCTTTTCTTACAGGGATCATTGGGGAAGAATTTAGGCCCAGCCACTCAGGGAAATCTCAGGCAAAGTTACCAAGTGATTGATAAAACAATTAAGTTAAATCTGCTAAACATAATCACATTACCTCTACCATTTCAAATTGAACTTTAAGAAATGTATCTAAACCAGTTCAAACTGAACAGCCTTTAAAAGTCAGTGTCTGAACTGGAGAGTTAAAACAACAACAACAACACACAGCTGACCCTGAACTGGACCTGAACTCATTTTTTTACTGGTCTGACTTCCTGCTTTAAAGGTGCTATATAAATGGTAAACATTATTGTTCCCTGCAATCATTGCATGGGTTTGACATATTCAGAATAATACTACAGTTCAGTCTGGAGCCTGTTGGTGGTTCCAGAAGGATATGATTGCATTCTGAGGGCCTTAATCTGTGTCCAGCTGCCTGGAATTGTTTTGATATCAAGAGGTCTGGGAAGAACAGTATATGGCTTGTGTTTTCTTGCCAGACACACAAGATCTGCAAAACCCGAGATTGAATAACTCAGAATTTTTGAGAAATGACATCAGATATGGATGTTTGTGGACAAGCAAGCGTCTGATAAGCATTCCCATAGCCTCTGTTAGACAGCTGCAGAATAATTAGCAGCAAGATCGGCTCAGTTATGAGTGGGAATTGAGTGTATTCTGTGGCCTCTTCTCTCCCATGCCAAGTAATTTCTTTAGAGAGCTGACATCATGCTGATCGTCTTTCTGTATACTTCTCTCTCTCTCTGTTGGTTCTCATTTCTTTGGTTACATAGCAAAGCTATTATTTTCTTGGTCATTTTCCCAATAGAAATGTTGTTTGGTGCATTAGTGAGGCATCATGTTTGGTGGTATCATCACAGGGTGTGTTGTATTATGGTGGAAACTGGCAACAGTACTGCTCCAAAATGGGCAGGTGGTATTATCTGATTGACAGGGGGGATACTGAAAACTCTCTTTTTTTGTACATCTACCTTACAAATATAGCTGTAAAAACCCCTTAGGACAGTTAAGATTTCCAGTTAAGATGCCTACTCAATTTTTTATGATTATATTTTACCAAAATTTATACCTTTCTGCATATGACTTTCAAAACAACTTAAAAACAATACAAATAATAATAAATCAATTAACTAAATCATTTCATATACAAAAGTCAACAAGAAATAAACATTGTCAGAATTGTAGCAATAAAATCCAAAGGTCAAATTAAATATTGCTAAGAGCTTTGAAAATTAAAACGGTTGGTGCTTAACTGCTAAGATGTAGACTTTGACTAAACATCTTCACAATCTGCCTCATCAGACTCCTTCCAGCCTCTCTTAATGGCTAGGATTGCCAGCATCCAATTGGGGCCTGGAGATCTCCCAGAATTATGACTGGGGATCAGTTCCCCTGGAGAAAATGGCTGCTTTGGAGGGTGGACTCTGTGGCATTCTACTGCCCCAAACTCCCTCCCCAAACCCTCCCCTTCCCAGGCTCTACCACCAGAATTTCCCAACCAGGAGTTAGCAGCCCGGTAGCTGAGGGTGCAATTCTTTTTGTTGCTAAAAGGAGCAAGGAGATTTGGAACAGGTCATCTGCACTTGGCTGTAGCTGCTTTGCAGAGTAGTCACCACTATGGCTGCAAGAAGGGGCGGGGTTTTTTTGCCATTCTACCTCAGTAAGAGGCAAAAATATGTAGTCAGCCTAGGACTTGGTGATCATCTTTGGAGGAGGTTTTCAGTCATACCAGGGGAGCTGCCGAGGGGATACAATCTTGGAGAGTATTTCATACCTTATGGAAAGGTTTTTTCTACTATAGGATTTCTTTGCATTTTCTACATTTGGAATGGACACTTTTGATATCTAATTTGTTTGTATCTGTGTAAGAACCTTCACTAATTGTTCATATTTATATTCAACCCGATAAAATAGAGTTCTCATATATATAACTTTATTCAGAGGTCGATTTGGGGGGATCGCGGGGGATCGCCGTTCCCCCAGGTGAGGGGCGGGGCACATGACGAAGCCCCACCCCCTGCTTCCGGCTGCCTCGTTTCTGGCCCTCATTCAGCCAGCAGGAGGCAGGAGAAGAGGGAGGGTAAGTTGCTTCCTCCCCACCTCTCCCCACCCCTGCCTGCCTGGGGCCAGGGAGGGCCTTGGCGGGGCTTCCTCGCACTCCCACCGGCCTTGCAGGTCCACCACCGGGCCCCTGATGGGGCTCGGCAGTGGAGCCGCAAGGCCGGCGGTGGCCGGGACCGTTGGGAGCGGGGGGCTTGGCAGGGCTTCTCCGCGCTCCCGACGGCCTCGCAGCTCCACCGCCGAGCTCAACGGGGGCTCGGCGGGAGCTGAAACC